>NC_135804.1:111035052-111335052 GCF_964213995.1 Mustelus asterias
GGATTGTGGTCAGTGCAGACTCGATGGGCCGAATGGCCTCTTTCTGTACTGTAAGGTTTCTATGATTCTATGAAAATCCCGTTTGCCTTCTTAATTACCTGCTGCACCTGCAAACCAATTCCTTGAGATTCCTGCACAAGGACACCCAGGTCCCTCTGCACAGCAGTATGCTGCAATTTTTTACCATTTAAATAATCGTCCATTTTGCTGTTATTCCTACCAAAATGGATGACCTCACATTTACCAACATTGTACTCCATCCGCCAGACCCTCGTCCACTCACTTAGACTATCGATATCCCTTTGCAGACTTTCAGCGTCCTCTGCACACTTTGCTCTGCCACTCATCTTAGTAGTGTGGGGGTGGTTTACCCCTTATTTGTGGGTGGGGGGAGGATGCCCTTCTTTAGTGAGGGTTTAGTGATGCTCGCCTGGTCAGTGGAGCGAGTCATCATTTAATTTTTAGAAAGAGTGCCCCGATCTTGGAGCAGCCGGGCTGGCCAGCGGGTTTCCTGAGATGAGCTCATTACCTGGGGACCCAGGTTTGATTCCCAGTTTGGGTCACTGTCTGTGTGGAATCTGCACATTCTCCCCATGTCTGCGTGGGTTTCCTCCGGGTGCTCCGGCTTCCTCCCACAGTCTGAAAGACGTGCTGGTCAGGTGGATTGAATCGAACAGGCGCCGGAGTGTAGCGACTAGGGGAATTTCAGGCGGGTGAATCCCACCTGACAGATGCTGCCAGTGCCAACGGAAACACTCCTGTTTTCCCACTCGTGTGGACACTTAGTTCCAGTTTGGGAGGATTGCAGTCAATGTTTCAAGTCCGTATGACTCTTCTTCAGAAACTGAATCAAACTTTAGATTCCAAAGAAGAGCCATTGGACTCAAATTGTTAACGCTGCTTCTCTCTCCACAGATGCTGCCAGGCCTGTTGCATTTTCCCAGCATTTTTTGTTTTTATTTCAAATTTCCAGCATCCGCCCATCTTTTGCTTTTTATTTTATGACAATTGCTCACTGTAGCTCAGGATGAAAGAGGAGAAAAAACATCAACCAGGATCCTGCCCCTGATTATTATCCAGTAATCCGCGGCAGCACGGTGGAAGTGGTTGGGCGGCGCGGTGGCACAGTGGTTAGCACTGCTGCCTCACGGTGCCAGGGACCCAGGTTCGATTCCCGGCTTGGGTCATTGTCTGTGTGAAGTTTGCACATTCTCCCCATGTCTGCGTGGGTTTCCTCCGGGTTTTCTGGTTTCCTCCCACAGTCCAAAGATGTGCAGATTAGGCTGCTTGGCCATGATAAATTGCCCCTTAGTGTCAGGTGGACTAGCTAGGGTAAATGTATGCGGTTATGGGGATAGGGGCAGGGTGGGATTGTGGTCGGTGTGGACTTGATGGGCCAAATGACCTCCTTCTGCACTGTAGGATTCTATGATTCTACGATTCTAACCTCAGCTGAAAACTGGCACATAGCTGGATAACAATGGGAAGATGATCAGCCCGACTCTGATTCCTCCTGCAGTTGAATAACTTGCTTCCATGATCTGCAGTTTGGGTGAGATAAGGGGAATGGGGGTAGCCGGGACCCATTCAGCAGTACCACAGCATGCATCAAGTATCTCAGGAAAGAATGAGGTGGAATATTGAAATTAAGAAGGCTGGTTGATTCACCTTACAATGACTGGTGTACAGTTCTGGTCACCCTATTATAGAAAGGATATTATTAGACTAGAAAGAGTGCAGAAAAGATTCACTAGGATGCTACGGGGACTTGATGGATTGAGTTACAAGGAGAGGCTGGATAAACTGGGACTTTTTTCCCTGGAGCGTAGGAGGCTTGTAGATCTTATAGAAGTCTATAAAATAATGAGGAGCATAGATAATGGTAGATTATCCCCTACCCAAAGGTAGGGGAGTCTAAAACTAGAGGGCATAAGTTTAAGGTGAGAGGGGAGAAATACAAAAGGGTCCAGAGGGGCAATTTTTTCACTCAGAGGATGGTGAGTGTCTAGAACGAGCTGCCAGGGGCAGTAGTAGAGGCGGGTACAATTTTGTCTTTTAAAAAGTATTTAGACAGTTACATGGGTACGATAGATATGGAGGGATATGGGCCAAATGCGGGCGATTGGGATTATCTTAGTGATAAAAACTGGGCAGCATGGACATGTTGGGCCGAAGGCGTTTCCATGCTGTAAACCTCTATGACTCTATGATGCTTAGCTTCCACAGATTCAGCGCTTCAGTGGGGCCAAATCGGTCCACCAGATATCATAATACTCAAAACATGCATGCATTCTGGAATGCCTGCTCCTTTCTCACAGCCACAACCAATTAACCCATAGCTACAGTGTCAACTAAAGCAGGAAAATGTACCACCAGTTATTCAGATATAAACACAATCAGACAATTGTGAATTCTTTTACCCTGTGTCCAGTGGGTGGCGCTATTAGTCAACCAATCCTAAAACAAGATGTTGCTCGCATCCTATTTTTTCCATCTTATTTTCTATTGTCTTCATCTCTGACGAAGGTTCATCCAGACTCACACATTAGCTCTGTTCTCTGTCCACTGATGTTGTTTGTCCTGCTGAGATTTTCTAGCATTTTCTGTTTTTGAATCAAGTGGTGGTAAAGGCAAAATACTGCAGATGCTGGAATCTAAAAAAAACAGAAAATGCTGGAAAATCTCAGCAGGTCTGGCAGCATCTGTGGAGAGAGAACAGAGCCAATGTTTCGAGTCTGGATGACCCTTCCTATTCAGATTTCCAGCATTTTTGGTTTCCATCAAGTAGCGTTAGATGACTGGTGAAGATGAAAACCTCAGAATTTGAATTATTATCCTGCAAGGGTCAGAATTAAATAGAAACTTGAGAGAGTTAATATTGCCTCTGGCTATGAAGTGATACATTTTTTGTCCAGGATGCCACTTTCTGGCCAAGAACCCACCTGAGCAGAAAGAGGTTTTAAAAAAAAGTTATTTCTGGGTTATGGGTGTCATTGACTTGGCCAACATTTATTGCCCATCACTCGTTACCCTTCAGAAGATGGCGGTGAGCTGCCTTCTTGAAACACTGAAGTCCCTGAGGTGTAGGTACACCCACAGTGCTGCGGGGAGGGAGCTCAAGGACTTTGACCCAGCGATAGTGAAGGAATGTCGATGTATTTCCAAGTCAGGTTGGTGACTGGCTTGCAGGGGAACTTGCAGGCGGTGGTGATCCCAGGGATTTGCTGCCCTTGTCCTCCTAGATGGAAGTTGTTGTGGTTGGAAGGTGCTGCCTAAAGGACCTTGCTGAGTTCATGCAGTGCATCTTGTAGATGGGACACATGGCTGTTACTGTTCATTGGTGGTGGAGGGATTGAATATTTATGAAAGGGTGTAATAATATCTATTATCTGTAATAATATTCCTTAAAGGGGCGTGCATCAAAATGGTCATGTGACCCAATCGTCCAATGGGGAATGAGTGCTGTGATCTCGGGGCAGAGTGTGCTTTTGCAGCGAGATTGATCCTAGAATTGGGAATGAACACACTGATTGTAGTACTCTGTATATAGTTATAAATAGTAATAAACCCATTGTTGTTTGTTCGCTAACTGGTAGTCTCCTATTATTGCATTTACTATAAAGGGGTAATAATCAAGTGGGTTGCTTTGTCCTGAATGGTGCTGAGCTTTTTAAAGTTATTATAGCTGCACTCATTCACGCAAGTTGGGAGTATTCTATCACACTGCTGACTTGTGCCTTGTCCAGTGATGGAGAGGCATTGGGGAGTCAGGAAGTTAGTTACTCATCACAGGATTCCCAGCCTTTGACCTGCTCTTGTAGCCACAGTATTGATATGGCTAGTCCAGTTCAGTTTCTGGTTGATGGTAACCCTCAAGATGTTGATAGTGGAGGAGTCAGTGATGGTAATGCCACTGAGTAACAAAGGGACAATGTTTAGATCTTCCCTTGCTGGAGATTGCCTGGCACTTGTGTAGCATGAATGTTACTTGCCACTTGTCAGCCCAAGCTTGGATATTGTTCAGGTCTTGCTACATTTGGACATGGACTGCTTCAGTATCTGAGGAGTCGCGAATGACTATTGTGCAACCATCAGTGAACATCCCCACTTCTGACCTTATGATGGAAGGAAGGTCTCTGATGAAGCAGCTGAAGATGGTTGGGCCTCGGACACTACCCTGAGGAACTCCTGCAATGATGTCCTGGAGCTGAGATGATTGACCTCCAACCGCCACAATCATCCTCCCTTGTAATATGTTTGAATCTAACCAGCGGAGGGTTTTCCCCCTGATTCCCATTGACTCCAATTTTGCCACGGTTCCTTGGTGCCTTACTCGGTCACATGTTGCTTTGACGTCAAGGGCAGTTACTCTCACCTCACCTCTGGTGTTTGGCTCTTTTGTCCATGTTTGAACCAAGTCTGTAGTGAGGTCAGGAGCTAAGTGATCCTGGCGCAAGAAGTACTGGAGCACAAGTCTTCTATGCCATTGCTGGAACATTGTCAGGGCCCATAATCTTTGCAATATCCAGTGCCTTCAGCCATTTCTTGATATGAAGTGGAATAAATTGAATTGGCTGAAACTGATATCTGTGATGCTGTGGACTTCCAAATGAAGCTGAGATGAATCATCCACTCGGCATTCCTGGCTGAAGATTGTTGCGAGTGCTTCAGCCTTATCTTTTGTACTGATGTGCTTGGTTCCTCCATCATTGAGGATGGGGACACCTAGAGTGAGTTGTTTAATTGTCCATTACTATTTACGGCTGGATGCAGGACGGAAAAGCTTAGAACTGATCCCAGTTGTGGAATTACTTATCTCTATCTATTACTTGCTGTTTATGCTGTTTGGCACACAAGTAGCTTTGTAAGTAGCTTGTCGTTTCACCAGGTTGACACTTCATTTTTAGATATGCCTGTTGTTGCTCCTGGCAGACCGTCCTGCATTCTTTATTGGTAATAGGTGGAGACACTATGCTAAACAATGGTGTATTTGTTCCTCATGTCTGATTGCAAAGTATTGTTGCAATGTTTTCGTGCTTTACTAAGCCATTAATGGCATGTTATTCAGTCCATTTGTTTTAGAAATAAAATCTTCTTCAAAATAGCTGAGCGAACGCTCAAAAGAATGGAAATCTCGACATCCCAGGTCACTGCAATCAGGTATGAGGGGGACTTGCATTTAATAAAAGTGCCTGTGAAGTTACATCATTGTTGCTGCTTCCTCCAGCTTTACACAAAAACACAGTGCATTAATGCTAAAAATAGTAGACTATTCAAGTAGATTTTAGCACTAGGAAATAGACAATGACTGTCTGCAATGGATCTATTTCACATTACACTGAAACCTCATCTGCTGCTCAGGTGAATCTATCTGATAGCAGTTCTCAAGAAAGAATAGAGATTTCCCAGTGTACTGATTAACACTTCCCCCTCAATCTACAGCACCAAAAACTGATTGTCTGGTTAATTGTTCAGTTGCTATTTGTAATATCAGTGATTACACTTCAAAAGTAAAATGCAATGGTTGTGAATAAAGGCGAGATCTTTTTTAAATCTCAGTATATGCTTTGGTCTGGACTCTCTCAGCATTTTTCACAGATACAGACCTTTCTCTCTCCAGAAAGCACGGCTGTAGTAAACCATACACTTGATGATGGATCCCATTGGCACGCGCTGGATCAACTGGTTTCGCAGTGGAGGCAGTGGAGGATTGTAGTGAATTTGCTGAGTGAGGGCAGGTGGGATAGCACTGATGACATAATCAGCCTAAAAATTGCACAAAGGAAATTAATGCTCTCGCTCTTATTTATGTAACACTACTGCACAAAACCGATTTTTTTCACCCTGTTTGTAAGTGAACGATCTAACAGTGTAGAACTTCAAATTTTAATAGACAAGTTGGTGGAGGTGGCAGATGAAGTTCAATAATCATAGACAACAGATTTCTTCCCTAAAGGACATTAGTGAGCCAGATGGGAATTTATGACAATTGACAATGGTTTCATAGTCATCATTAGACTTTTAATTTCAGATTTTATTGAACTCAAATGTCACCATCTGCCTTGTGGGATTCAAACCCAGGCTCCTGGGTTTCTGGATTACTAGCCCAGCGACAATACCACTACACAACTTCCTCCCCTAAATACAGCAGTTAGTTTTCATTTAACATGATCCTGCAAATTAGTGCCATTAATAATCAGTTCATATCATTTGTTAGAATTCTTACAGTGCAGAAGGAGGCCCATCAAGACTGCACCGACTCTTACCCAGGCTTATCCTGTAACCCCATGTATTTATCCCACTAACCTATATAACTTGGGACACTAAGGGACAATTTAGCATGGTAAATGAACCTAACCTGCACATCTTTGGACTGTGGGAGGAAACTGGAGCACCGGACAGTTACCCAAAGCAGGGATCAAACTCAGGTCCCTGGCACTGTGAGGCAGCATTGCTAACCACTGTGCCACCGTGCCACCTTGAGTTAAGGGAAGAATATTGGTCTGGAAATGGGGGATCCTCCTTTTTTCTGAATAGTACCAAAGGATTTGGAGCAACTACCTGAACTACTGGAAGAAGCCTTGGTTTTAGACCTCAGTGGAAAGATGGAATGTCACTATTTAAACAATTGCTTTATGTTTAAGAGTATTAATGGACAAATCCTGACTTTCATAAAACAAATAAAACAGTTGGCAAATTGAGTATGACATTGGTACATTTTATAACATGACAAAAGATATTGGGCTTGGTAGTCACAACTGACATTCTTTATTATGGCATTCACATATAATCATATGATCACACACCTCATATTCCTCTCCATTCAATGTCTCCACATGGATAGTCCCCTCAGTTTGTTCCACTCTCACCACTGGTCTGTTGAGCTTCACATTATCCTTCATCTGCTCAGCTAAACGCTCACTGATTTGCCCAGACCCACCAACAAATTTCCTTTCCTGGTGGAATGAAAGGTTAAGCTCAATGTGCTGCATCATCAAAGGAAAATCAAGGTAAAAGGAGAAGCATTAAATACTAACAAAACAGCTATGATATTGCAACATTCGGCATACGGGACAAAGAACAGGGGAAACATGTTTCACATAGAGCACTGTGAGGCTGTAGCGTACACTACTGGAATTAGGAAGCAGAGACCATGTCAACATCTAACAACACTTTATGCAGGTGGTTGAGAGGACAGATGATAAAAGGGATGGAAGTAGGATTGATGGATTGAATTAGGATTACTCCTGGCCTGGACAATAAATGCCATAATGGGTTGATTGGTCCAAAAGACCTTCTTCCATATTGCAATCTTTTCTACATTCTATGTAAAAGGAAGCCATGACACAGTGATGCACTGTCATACCCAAAGCACATGGCAACATAAAACTTTGGGTATATCGTGATTTTGAGATGTGGAGTAAAACAGGTGATAATGGATCGGCACCCTGTTTTACATCCTAATTTTTATATCCATTCATTTCAACTGGCTCTCGCTCTTATTTATTTAATGTTATTACACAAAATCGATATATTTCACCCTGTGTGTAAGTGCGCGATCTAACAGTCAACATTTTAACAACTCAAACACTGTTTCTTGACCTTCTGGATTAAAACTCAAAGATTTTAATTTAGATGATTCTTTTAATGTAACAATTCATTACTCTCTAACTTCAGCAATTATCAACAGTCTAGGAATGATTGTTGGCAATACTAGTAGTCAAACACTTAATGATCTTAAACCAGAATATTTGCATTAATTATTTGTATGATATTAGCAATAATAATTATCAGACAAATGTTCCACATTAGTTTGAATTAGTAATACCCTGGAGGTTAGTGTTTGTGCAAAATTAAACCTGCTTATGATGTTAAATGTGGAGTATAAATCAGATATGAAGACATGAATGAACTCTGTGGAGTTATAAAGTGGTTACATTTTTATTCATTTTTGGTAAAATATTTATAGTTTGAAGCTAAGGAAATTACACAATCCCATTTTGAAAGTGGCCATCAAATATCTTTATTGAATTGAAATTATCGATTAATATAATGAATAAAATGAATCTGACTGGATTTTCTGGATTGTATTGTCTTGAGGGACATCTGAAATTCTAAAGCCTAAGAATCACCAAGTTCTCAAACCTGGCCTCCATTGGTGGTAGAAAATATCCGCCTTGTCCCTCCACACTGTCTCACATACCACAGGAACCAAAGAGCAGAGACTTCGTAGGGCTCCGAAGTGACATTAATGTTGACAAAGAGTGTTGCAAAGTCTCTCGCCACCCTGCAGTTAAACATACAGGGTAAGATACCTGGTTAAAGAATGCAATAACTCTCCACTACACTTTGCTGTTTACTTTATCTCATTTTAAACAGAATTAAATGTTTGGCGGAAATAAAAGAGGGAGGTCCTTGAAGGAGGCAGGACAGGTGGTCAAGAAAACATATGGAATGCTTTCCTACATTGATGGGACTATATAAAATGCTGGTTAGGCCACAGCTGGAATTTTGTGCACAATTCTGGTCACCGCATTTTGGGAAGGACATAATTGCTTTGGAAAGAGCGCAGAGGAGATTTACAAGAGTGTTGCCAGGGCTTGAAAATGCAGTTATGGAGATTGGATAAGGTAAGTTTGTTTTCCTTCGAACTGAGGGGACTAAGGGGTGACCTAATTGAGGTGTACAAAATTATGAGGAGTCTAGATAGGTTAGACAGGAAAGACCTGTTTACCTTACCTGAGGGGTCAGTTACCAGGGGTTTGTTTACCAGATTTGAGATGATTGGTAGAAGGCTTAGAGGAGACATGAGGAACATATCTGGAATTCACTGCTTAAGTTGATGGTTGAGACTAAAACACTGAACTCATTTAAAAGATACCTGCATCTGAAATGTTATAACCTGCAAGGTTTTGGACCAGGTGCTGGGAAGTGGGATTGAGATGGGTGGCTAGTTTATTTTTCTCTATCTGGGCTGACACGGAAACCAGGGGCTGAATGGTCTCTTTTTGCACCACAACATTTCTATGGTTCGAAGGAAATCCCTCCCTTTCGTTTATCTAATATATGTGGACATTCAAGATAAGGGGCAATTATTTAGGACTTGGATGAGGAAACATTTCTTCACTCAAAGGGTTGTGAATGTTTGGAGGATACTTCAAGAGGATTGTGCATGCTCCATTGTTGAATCTATTCCAGGCTGGGATAGAAGGATTTTCAATTTCTAAGTGTATCAAAGGATATGGGGTGCAGGCCTAGATGTGGAGTTGAGGCAGAAGATCAGCTATGCTCATATTGAATGGTGGAGTAGGCTCAATGGGTCGGGCAACCTACTCCTGCTCTTATTTTTTTTATGTTCTTATAAAATCCATGTTATCCCTGGTAATGTTATTCCATGATCCCGATTGCCATACTGAAATCTTTTATCCCAACAGATACAAAATTCATGAAAGGAAACCATACAGGTAGTCAGTCCTCAGACTTACGACACTATTGGTTCCTCAAAACTGCATCTTAAGTCAAAACATCTTAAGTTGGAACCGATTTTCCCAGAAGAACAATAAATTGGGGATTGGTTCCTGAACCAGACCTACTATCTAATTTCACCAAAATAACCTAGAGTTTTGTACTTATTCAATTGTAAAAATGTAATATAGCAATAAATTAATGTTGTAAAATACACATTTTAAGAAAAAACTTGGCATCATAAAGATTCACCAAGTAAAAATGTGTCGGAACAGCAACTGAGCATCTTGAGTCAGGGAGTTGTGTGACACAGAATGTTGATATGCATGGATGAACATTTGAACTTGTTAACTGGCGTGGCATCGTAAGGTCAAAACCAAGGGTATAAAGTTGAAGCAGGGTGCTATTTATAAACATCGTAAGTGCTATTTTTCATAACTCGAGCATCATAAAGTTGAGGACTGCTTGTATATTCAAATATAGGATGTTTACAAAAGATAGTTACAATTCGGGCCAGTTACATTTGGCTGTCTTCAGGATGATCCTGCATTCAAGTCCCTGAAACTGTAGACCTCTGAGGGATCAAGGGGTTATTGTCACTGTTAACTGCCTTGGCCAACAGGAGCCACCTACCTTGTCCAGCAAAGTTTGTCAATTAACTCTTTCATGGTCATGTTATCCCACTCCACTGCACGTTCAGCACTCCATGGCGCATCTGCAGGAATCTAAAAACATTCAATCAATGATCATTACAATTTGTGGACAAAGTCAGCTGCTGTCTCTCCACTTCTAAGATTTGGTTAGAGAGAGATGAGCAAAGGCCTCCAAACTTTGATATATTATCTGTATTAGAGCATTCTTCTCAAGGATATAAATCTTGCCAAGACAGAAATCGAATGGGCCCCAAATTGCAGCAGTGCAGAAAGCAAAAGTCAGAAGTAAAGTTTTCGAGGGGCCAGGAATTTCTGGCAGGGCCAAGATCCTGCTGCAGAAGTGAACTGGCCTCAACTGTTCCATTTCAAACAAGCTGAAGTGCCCTTCTTCACAATTGCAGGCACGGATAAAAGATGAAGCTAGGACAAGATTGTTTAATATTTGCATATCCATTTCCCTTTGAGAATGTGTGCAGCTGTTTAAAAGGCTCCATTTGATAGGATCGTTTCATCAAGGCAGTTGTAATTGATTAAAGGGAACTGAGATTGTTTATGGCCATTTCTTGGGGACCCACAAGATTTGGAAAATTTTTACTCACTTCATATGCAGAAAGCCCTCATTACTCTTGGAAATTATTCAACTTCAACACAGTCACTGAGCTAGGACTGCATGATAGATTTCTGAGTGGGAATCACATTTTATAGGATCTATATCAGGATTGCCAGCAGTGATTAAATGTATTCCTGGAGATTTCGTCACACAGCCTCCCCCCCCCCCTCCTCATGCTCCAGCCATTAGCCACCCCAACACATCTAATTTGTGACTCACTACCTCTCCATGCTAATTGGAGAACAAAAAGATTTCAATTAGCTGATGCTTGATGCCAAACAGCCATCCTCCCCCCGCACCCACCCCCCCCCCCCCCCCCACCACCCCCTCCATTTTCAATATTTCTATTCTCGCAAATGTTCGATGAAAATTAGAAAAAAAGGCAATCTTTTTTTAATGTCGCTCCAGGATTGCATACAGCAATGCTCTGAAGAGTGATCTTCAATTCCTGCAAACTCCAGGCCAGTCCTGGAGGGTTGGCGACTCTAACCTATATGCTGATGGAGGAAGATGCGTAGGAGACCACAAAGGAAACCAGATAGCACCAGGCAGGAGTTCAATCATCCTAAAACTATCTACCCAGCAGGATTGATACATCAATCTGTGCATTCCAAAAAAACCCTTTCAGGAGCTCTACCTCAAGCATGTGCATTTCCATCACAGTACAGTCAGCTCTCACTGTGACACAGGACATGACCACAGCTATCCCCTTTTATGCCACTGGTTCACCCCAGGGAAATCACAGGAGGATTTTTGATTTCATTTCCGTCAGGTCAGCCAATTTTAGTTTATAAAGTTTCAAGTTCATTTATTTATAAGTCACAAATAAGCCTTACATTAACACTGCAATCCAGTTACTGTGAAATTCCCTTAGTCGCCACAGTCCGGCGCCTGTTCGGGCCAATGCAGCACCTAACTAGCATGTCTTTCAGAATGTGAGAGGAAACCGGGGCACCCGGAGGAAACCCACGCAGACAGGTGGAGAACATGCAAACTCCACACAGAAAGTGACCCAAGCCAAGAATCGAACCCAGGTCCCTGGCGCTGTGAGGCAGCACTGCTAACCATTGTGCCAAATGCTTTCCTCTATGAATAATAACTGCCAAGACAACTCAATCATTCAATTTGATCCTGTTCCCAAACAGATGGCTCAGTAGGCCCTCAAGTGTTTCAGAATTGCTAGATTTCCCAGGATTGTCAGAACAGTTGATGGCGTCCTTTTGACACTTAACGTGTTTGCCAGATGTAAATTCTAGATTTATATCAATCTGGAAGATTTCAGTTAGCCACCAGGTGGCTCATAGTGAGCCCCGTGCCTGGTTACTGGCCAGCACCAGTTAGAACACCTTCTTATCTCACTAACTACATATCTACAAGAGAGACAAGAAAAAGAGACAGGAAAATAAACTTATGTGACCTTTCCTACTCAGAATACTTCCAGAAAGAAGCAGGCTTGTCACCTTCTTTCCCATTTCATCCAAAGTTCTCCAGAGATTGTTGTAATCCAAGTAAGCGATAGGGTTCCACACAGGAGGAAATGGCCCATTGAACGGGTAAGACTTTCCCTGCAAAAGATAACAGCAAATGCAATGGAAACTGCAATTCAATGTGCTGGATATGTATCTGTTACTCAGAGGTACTCTGTATTGCACTGGATATGTGTCTATTTCTCAGACATACCCAGTACTACAATGAATATGTTTATGATACTCAGGGATATACAGGCCTGTGCTGGTCATATACCATTTTACTCAAAGTTACCCATTACTGTGTTGGATAGGTACTTGTTACTCAAGGATACACCTGGAAACACTGGATATGTGCTCCCACCCTCAGATATAGCAGCACTATGTGTATAAATTATGCAAGAGATACACAGCACTCTGCTGGATATATAATTGTTCCAAAGGTGGCATATTGGTATTGTCATTGGACTAGTAATCTAGAGACTCAGGCTAAAGTTCTGGTGACTGGGGTTCAAATCCCACTGTGGTGGTTAGATGTAATGATGCACTTTCAGAGAATTCATAAGTGAACAAAGCGGGATTTATTTAATGATCTTCAAGAACAGCAGTATGTTTGCAGCTAGCTTTAAAATACCTCTGCCTCGGAGAGCTCCGCCCCCTGGGGTGATGAGTCCTGATTGGTCACCCAGGCCAGGTGACCCATACTCTGCCCTTAAAGGGACAATCACCACACCCACGGTAGCAGATGGTGGAATTTGAATTCAATAAGTATCTGGAATTAAAAAGTCTAATGATGATCATAAAACCACTGTTAATTCTTGTAAAATCCCACCTGAATGATTAAAGTCCTCACCTTGTCTGGCCTACATCTGATTCCAGGCCCATAGCAATGTGGTTGGCACTTAAGTACCCTGTGAAATGGCCTAGCAAGCCAGTGAGTTTAAACCACTGAGCACTGTGGATGGACATGAACTGCATTAGAACTCACCATCACCCTCTCAAGAGCAATTAGGTGTGGGCAATAAATGCTGGCCTAGCCAGTGACGCCCACATCCCATAAATGATGAAAAGAAAAACACCCAGTACAGAATATATTTATTATTCAGAGATTCTCATTACAGCACAGGATATGTAATTGCTATCCAGAGATGCATCAGATATGTACCTATTACTCATGGATACAGAATATAGCATTTGTTATGTACCTATAGCTCAGTAGACCTTACTACAGCAATAGATACGCATCCATTACTCCGCAATACAGTATTTTTCTGTTTCACAATAATATCAACTTTAAACAGTTCCTGATCCATGCTAACACATGCTCTTAAAATGGAACTTGTGTTCCTCCTCCAAAAGCTGAACAGGTAAATTGAACATGTGGTATACTAAGAAGCTACGAAGATCAGAAAGTTGCAGCTTTTATTTGCAGTTTGTATTGAGGTACCAGATCTTGAGGGCAACAGTGTAATTCACATTGATGCCCTTGGATTATGCAGGGGGTTGGAGTGAAGTCAACATTCCCATTAATTAAAGCAAGAGTCAACAGGTTAAAAATTGGATCGCTCTTGTTTTTGGGCATCGGGGTCAAGATTTGCAATTATCCCATACCCATTGCCGTTGAGGCAGACAACATGCAAACGTCATGCTGCTCCTCATTGGAGTGATTTGGTGTTCAAGCACGATGCATATTGTCAGCTAGTTGAACATTCAATAGCAGACCCAGTAGCATACATGGCCAGTGGTGTTTCAGTTAGCCTGCAGCTCTTAATGGAACTTGCATTCATCAGACAGAAGCTTCTGCTGCTTGTCTGTAGGATAAATGTGAGAAGAACACCAAATGGAGCAACAGGCAAGAGCAAAAGCTCCCAGGGTCTTCAAGACAGGGCAGGAGGCCCAAGTCCAGGAGGTCACCAGGAGGTGATATGACATGTTTCCACAACAGGCCTGGAGGCACTCAACGAACACACTCCAAAGATAATGTTGAGTGTATTACAGAGTTTGGATCTGCACATAGGTACAAATGGGCTGCAGCCAGGCCAGGCCTGGAGAATAAAGTTGCAGATGAGCTCTGTTGCAGGGGACACTGATGAGAACCTTGATAGCTTGGCATACTGAAGAACACTGATGGGCAAGCATGATGCATCAATAGACATGCCAAACAGTCCTTTTCATTAGGAGTAGCTGAGCTCCAACATAGTAAAGAGAATCACACACATCTTGGAGACAATTCTTCATAGTGTAGAAGTGGTGACCACCTCCACAACAACACTTGTGGACCTAGTCATGATGAAGGATCTGGTGGTTACTGTCTGAGCTTCCACTGCAGTTCAACAAGAAGATGCCCAACATTTCAATTTTGCGGTGAAAGCTCAGATTTCTGTCACTGTGGCTGAGGATCGCAATGCACAGAGGCTTTTAGGTGATCTCAGTAGTCCAGCAATCTGCTTTCCAAGAGATTTCTTGGATTATTGAAGTACCACACCAAGGGAACTGGCTTTGTGGAGCATGAACATCTCTCAGGATGACAGCATTTTCCTGGGGGATTTCAACAACCTTGATATTAACTGAACGGAAGAGTTAAGTAAAGGGGATAAGGGATTGCATACAGGTTTTATAACCTAATATATAAAAAGCCCCACATGTGGAGATTTGCTATTGGGTCTAATAATGGGAAATGAACCAGAGTAGATAAGAGAAGAATCTTGGCAATGGTGACCATAATATAATATGCTTTATGATCATGCGAGAGAAGGATATGAGCAAGATAAAAACTAGGTTACTGGATTGTAGAAAAGCTGATTTTGAGGAGCTGAGAACAGAACTTGAGGAACAATATTGGTAAACAATAATGAAAAACATTTAAAACAGTGTTCAACAGCGTGCAAGGAAAATATATTCTGCCAAAAAGGTAAAAAAGCAAGCTAAACACTAGTGGTACTCCATGGATGAATAAAGACCTTAAGGAATAAGGTGATTAGGAATAGGCATATGATAAGTACTTATATGATGTGGAGATGCCGGCGTTGGACTGGGGTAAACACAGTAAGAAGTTTAACAACACCAGGTTAAAGTCCAACAGGTTTATTTGGTAGCAAAAGCCACACAAGCTTTCGGAGCTGCCGAAAGCTTGTGTGGCTTTTGCTACCAAATAAACCTGTTGGACTTTAACCTGGTGTTGTTAAACCTCTTAAAGTACTTATATAGCAGCGAAGTGCATGATAAGAGAGGATATGAAGTGATTAGGAGAGCAGAACAAAGAGATCTAGGGGTACATGTTCATAGCTCCTTGAAAGTGGAGTCACAAGTGGACAGAGTGGTGAAGAAGGCATTTGGCATGCTTGGTTTCATTGATCAGAACATTGAATACAATAGTTGGGATGTCTTGTTGAAGTTGTACAAGACATTGGTAAGGCCACACTTGGAATACTGTGTGTAGTTTTGGTCACCCTATTATAGAAAGGATATTATTAAACTAGAAAGAATGCAGAAAAGATTTACCAGGATGCTACTGGGACTTGATGGTTTGGGTTATAAGGAGAGGCTGGATAAACTAGGACATTTTTCCTCTGGAGCGTAGGAGGCTGAGGGGTGATCTTATAGAGGTCTATAAAATAATGAGGGACACAGATCAGCTAGATAGTTAATATCTTTTCCCAAAAATAGGGGAGTCTAAAACTAGAGAGCATAGGTTTAAGGTGAGAGGGGAGAGATACAAAAGTGTCCAGAGGGGCAATTTTTTCACACAGAGGGTGGTGAATGTCTGGAACAAGCTGCCAGAGGTAATAGTAGAGGCGGGTACAATTTTGACTTTTAAAAAGCATTTAGATAGTTACACAGATAAGATGGGTATAGAGGGATATGGGCCAAATGTGGGCAATTGGGATTAGCTTAGGGGTTTAAAAAAAGGTGACATGGCCAAGTTGGGCCGAAGGGCCTGTTTCCATGCTGTAGGCTTGGGTCACTGTCTGTGTGGAGTTTGCACATTCTCCTCGTGTCTGCGTGGGTTTCCTCCGGGTGCTCCGGTTTCCTCCCACAGTCCAAAGATGTGCGGGTTAGGGTTGATTGGCCACGCTAAAATTGCCCCTTAGTGTCCTGAGATGCGTAGGTTAGAGGGATTAGTGGGTAAAATATGTAGGGATATGGGGGTAGGGCCTGGGTGGGATTGTGGTCGGTGCAGACTCGATGGGCCGAATGGCCTCTTTCTGTACTGTAGGGACTCTATGATTCTATGATTTAAACCTCTACGACTCTATGACTCTATGAGAAGTATAAATGTAGGATCCATGAAATTAAATTATCAACGGACATAAAACAAAACGGTAAAATATTTTATAGGCAGATCAGTGAAATAAAGGAAGACAGTGATGGGGTTAGAAACATAATACCACAGGTAAAGATAAACAGCAGATATGTTAAATAATTATTTCACTTTTGTGCTTACTAGGGGGATAGAATAAGTGGATATGCTATTGAACGATGAGATGAGAAATGAGACATGTGTGTATAAAATTTAAATCGGTGGTACATTGAATAAACCAAACAACCTAAAGAGGACTGCGTCCACTTATTTTAAAATAACCTAAAGAGATTGGTGAAGCATTACTAGACATATTAAATAATTCATTAGAAAATGTTGTAGTGCTAGAGGACTAGTGAATAGCTAAATACCTGTGTTTAAGAATGGAAACACAACATGCCCATAGAGTTATCCACAGGCCAGTTTAAAAACAGTGTTCAAAAAAATAATGGGATCCTTATTAAAGAGAACAGAAGAACATCTAGAAATGAGAAATATTATAATGAAGAGACACCATGGATTTCAAAAGCGAAAAATTTGCTTGACAAACCTTGTTATATTTTCTGAGCAGGTAACAGATAGTTGAGAATGGTAATACTGGTGACATAACTTATTTGGATTTTAAAAACACCTTTGTTAAGATGCCCCATTATATACTAATGAATAAGGTCAAAGAATGTGGAGTCAGGGGACAAGTGGCAGAGTGGATTGCTAGCTGGCTGCAAGGCAAAAAGCAGAGCTGGATTGCGGGTCATAGAAGCAGAAAATAAGAAGTGATGCTCCACAAGAATCGGTGCTGGGACTACATCTGTTTATAATTTGCACTAATGAATTGTACTTCAGAATCAAAATCACAAATTCTAAATTTGCAGACGACACCACATTGTTCTGCAACAAGTTACAGAACATTAATAAACTCTCAAAATGGGCAAATGATTGGCAAATCAAATTCAACACAGACATATGTGGGATTGTACATTTCGGGAGAAAGAGCAGAGAGATCATTTATTACTTGGAAGGGGCAAGTCCAGCTAGGGTAGAGAAACAAAGGGGTCTTGGAGCACAAAACACCATTTATTAAAGATTGCACCACAGATCAGCAAGACCATTAAAGTTTAAGGCCAGAATGTTACCACCCCACCCGCCACGGGAATCGGAGTGGGGAAGGATTAACCATGGGAAGGCTTGTTGACCTTGGGCGGGATTTTACAGTTTTGGGATGAGCGAGGCCATAAAGTTCCACCCCAAAAGTGTATTTATTAGTTCACAAGTAAGCTTACATAAACACTGCAATGAAGTTACTGTGAAAATCCCCTAATCACCACACTCTGGTGCCTATTCGGGTGCACTGGGGGAGAATTTAGCATGGCCAATGCACCTAACCAGCACACCTTTCGGATTGTGGGAGGAAACCAGAGCACCTGAAGGAAACCCATACGGGCATGGGGAGAACGCACAGACAGTGACCCATGCTGGGAATTGAATCCAGGTTCCCGGCGCTGTAAGGCAGCAATCCTAACCACTGTGCAAAGAATAAACAGCAAATCAAGCACTAGGCATTATTACCAGAGAGATAGAATTGAACAGTAGGGAAGTTATGCTCAACCTGTAGTGAGCCTTGCTTAGGGCACACTTTGAGGACTGCGTACAGTTCTGGTCACCATTTTATAAAAAGGATTGAGGCACTGGAGGTGCAAAGAAGATTTATAAGGTTGATACTGAGAAATGCATGGGACAACCCATCAAGAAAGGATAGACAGGCTGAGTTTCTCTTGAAAATGGGTTTTGGGCTGACCTAATAAAAATCTTTAAATTTAAGAAAGATTTTGATAGAACAGATACAGAGAAAATGTTTCCTCTTGAGGAGAAAAGCATATTGAGAGAAGCCCTCAATAATTAAGGACCCCACGTACCCCAGACATTCTCTCTTCCATCTTCTTCCATCGGAAAAAAGATATAAGTCTGAGGTCAGGTACCAACTGACTCAAGAACAGCTTCTTCTCTGCTGCCATCAGACTTTTGAATGGACCTACCTTGCATTAAGTTGGTCTCCCTCTACACCCTAGCTATGCCTGCACTCTCTCATTTCCTTTTCTATGAATGGTATGCTTTGTCTGTATAGTGCGCAAGAAACAATACTTTTCACTGTATGCTAATACATGTGACAATAATAAATCAAATCAAATCAAATCAATATTAAACTGTCACCACAAAATCCAACAGGGAATTCAGAAGAACATTCTTTACCCTAAGTGTGGTGAAAATGAAGCTTGCTACTGCAGGGAGTGGTTGAGGTAAATGGCATAGATGCATTTAAGGAAAAGCTAATCAAGCATGTTCGGGAAAAGGAAATAAAATGTTATGATAGATTCATCACAGAATGTGGAAAAATGGGAGGGTACTCAAGTGGAGAATAAAGGCTGGCAGAGATTCATTGGGCTGAATGGCTTGTCTCTATGCCATATATCCTATCTGATGCTAAGTAATATAAATTGAAAATAAACTACCTCCTGAGTTCCTACAATGGTGATCAGCTTAACTGATCATTATAGAGTGATTTTAAAGATAAACAGGATCAGTCTAATTGAGCACAAAGATGGACAGGGAGCCCTCCAGCTCCATGCAACTTTCGGGTTTTAACTACAAAATCGGAGGAAGTCTCTTACCTAAACCCACCAGGAAGATTTGGGTGGCCGGGGCTAGGAATGGGATTTTTACATGGCAAAAGGCTGTTTCCAGGGACCTGATTGAATGGTCTCCAACAGTAAATGTGAGAACGATAGAATACCTACAGTGCAGAAAGAGGCCCATTAGGCCCATCGAGTCTGTACCGACTCTCCAAAAGAGCATCACCCCGAGGCACCTCCCCCTCTGCCCTATCCCCATTATCCCGCACACTTACCAAGTCCAATCCACCTAACCTACACATCTTTGGACTGCAGGAAGAAAACAGAACACCCAGAGGAAAACCATTCATGCAGATATGGGGAGGGTGTGCAAACTCCACATAGCCTGTCAACCAAGGCTGGAAGCGAACCTGGATCCCTGGCATTATGAGGCAGCAGTGCTGATCACGATGCCACTGTACGTCCCTTTTTGGGGCATTGCTTAGAGGTGGAGGGAAGCCTGGGGCAGGGGAGGCTTCAGATTTTCTGTTGCAATTGACAAAAACATTCATGCTTCTCCTGGCCCAAAAAGAAACCAAATTGTTTTCTTAAACGCAGTTGCCTCTCTGGGCCTCTTCTGGCCCTGGATTCATTTCCAAAAAGGTTTGGCCTGGTTTAGGCTGTCTGGGCGAGGTTCTCATTGCCCACCTACATCTCAAGTGGGGAAACATTAGGAATATAAACATTGTTTTCTGTTGCTTCATTGTACAAATTATAAAATGGCAATAGAATGCAAGGATGACATTTATTGTTTGTGAAATGATTCCTTGACACCACTGGAACACTGGTCAAGCAAATCCATGCTCGTGTTCTCACTCAAACAGGAACTAACGTCCATTCCAAAGGCAACAGGATACAGAAGCTAATCTATCAGAGGTTTAACAATGTTATCAACAGAAATGTCACCATACATGACACGGCATCAGCAGCAGCATCTTATCAGTGGACGCAGTGAGCAGGAAGTCTCCAGTTCTTTGGTAAACACACCAACATGAGACTTTGTAAGTACACAGCAGGGAAATAGCAGCTCCAAAAGAAGATCAACGCCTGGTTTACTGCCGTAATTTTAACTCCACCTCCCAATTTGACTGTTGTCCGTGCTTTCCATCCCAACTATCCATCACAGAATGGCCTTCATGTCATTTAACGCTAGTTTTAATTGTGTTTTTTATTCATGTTCATGCACAGGAATATATGAACAAGTTTTCCCTGGTGCCACAGGATCATTGACCAATCACAGAGTGACAGGGTCACATTATTATAGATGTAACTGATCATTCTGAACCGTTCAAGCAGCCACACAACAGGGTCTCAATACTATCTGGGTCAGTTTGTTAATCACATAGTTACAGGGCCTCACTACATTGATATATATAAATGATTTGGAAGAAGGTGTAACTGGTGTTATCAGCAAGTTTGTGGATGACACAAAGATGGCTGGACTTGCGGATAGCGATGAGCATTGTCGGGCAATACAGCAGGATATAGATAGGCTGGAAAATTGGGCGGAGAGGTGGCAGATGGAATTTAATCCGGATAAATGCGAAGTGATGCATTTTGGAAGAACTAATGTAGGGAGGAGTTATACAATAAATGGCAGAGCCATCAAGAGTATAGAAACACAGAGGGATCTAGGTGTGCAAGTCCACAAATCCTTGAAGGTGGCAGCACAGGTGGAGAAGGTGGTGAAGAAGGCATATGGTATGCTTGACTTTATAGGATGGGGTATAGAGTATAAAAGCTGGAGTCTGATGATGCAGCTGTATAGAACGCTGGTTAGGCTACATTTGGAGTACTGCGTCCAGTTCTGGTCGCCGCACTACCAGAAGGACGTGGAGGTGAAAGAGAGAGTGCAGAGAAGGTTTACCAGGATGTTGCCTGGTATGGAGGGTCTTAGCTATGAGGAGAGATTGGGTAAACTGGATTTGTTCTCCCTGGAAAGACGGAGAATGAGGGGAGATGTAATAGAGGTGTACAAGATTATGAAGGGGATAGATAGGGTGAACGGTGGGAAGCTTTTTCCCAGATCAGAAGTGACGATCACGAGGGGTCACGGGCTCAAGGTGAGAGGGGCGAAGTATAACTCAGATATTAGAGGGATGTTTTTTACACAGAGGGTTGTGGGGGCCTGGAATGCGCTGCCAAGTAAGGTGGTGGAGGCAGACACGCTGACATCGTTTAAGACTTACCTGGATGGTCACATGAGCAGCCTGGGAATGGAGGGATACAAACGATTGGTCTAGTTGGACCAAGGAGCGGCACAGGCTTGGAGGGCCGAAGGGCCTGTTTCCTGTGCTGTACTGTTCTTTGTTCTTTGTTCTTCTTTGGGGTTTAGTCAGTCAGTCACACAGTGACAGACTTTTTATAGAGTTCAGTCAGTCACAGGTTATTGGAGATTTCAGTTAGTTTAACAGTAGTGACATAAACCAAAACACAGGCAAAAGCTGACCAACAAATAAGCTGATAACTCAAGAATAGCCTGACATGTTTTGTGAAGACAAGAGTTTACACAGGTGTCAAAATTGAATTTGTAGATATTCACTTGTATCAGGAAGAAAAAATCAGTACTTGAAAACCGCTAGAGGTAGGAGTAGAGGCGGGTACAATTTTATCTTTTAAAAAGCATTTAGATAGTTACAAGGGTACGATGGGTATAGAGGGATATGGGCCAAATGCGGGCAATTGGGATTAGCTTTAGGGTTTAAAAAAAAAAAATAAGGGCGGCATGGACAAGTTGGGCTGAAGGGCCTGTTTCCATGCTGTAAACATCTATGACTCTATGAAAGATTGAAGGAAATTGCAAATGTAGAAGATATGAAGTTGATGGGGCATTTCTAGGGGTATTTGGGAGCATAATACTCCAGGAAACTTCAATGTGTTACATTAATGAATGCTTTCTGGTACATCTTAAGTACTTATAATTCACACTTGATATATTTTACACAAGGTATCATTTAGATTTTAGCAGATCACACAGGCCACAGTTAATGCCCTGAAATGAATACCTGTAACCTCCCCTCTCTGGGGCGGCACGGTTCCACAGTGGTTAGCACAGCTGCCTCACAGCGCCAGGGATCCGGGTTCAATTCCAGCCTCAGCTGACTGTCTGTGTGGAGTTTGTGCATTCTCCCCATGTCTGTGTGGATTTCCTCTGGGTGCTCTTGTTTCCTTCCACAGTCCAAAGATGTACAGGTTAGGTTGATTGGCCATGCTAAATTGCCCATTAGTTTCAGGGGGATTAGCAGGGAAATATGTGGGGTAAGGGGGATAGGGCCTGGGTGGGATTGTTGCTGGTGCAGGCTCAATGAGCTGAATGGCCTCCTTCTGCACTGCAGGGATTTTATGATTCTATGCTGCAAATACCAATGGTCAAATTTAGAGTCCCTGTATATTGTAGGTCTATATTCAGTAAACAGGGGTCACAATGCTGGCCAGCAGCACTGAACACAGCATGTAGAGGAGACAGGAACACATTCTGGTATCTTTGTCACTGAATTTGCTTAGCTGTAGGACTTGGGGATAGAAGGGAGAAAGTTACACTAATTCTGATCAGCAAATACTGATGCATGGACCAATCCTTCAAAATACTGCACAAAACATTGACAATAAGCATGTAAGCAAATGGATGGCAACGTCACAGCCTACAGTGAATCATTCACACAACAAACTCTACCATCATAAGGTTCAGTCACAGCAATGAGTTTGAGTAATGTAGGATTCAAATAATCATGCCACATCAGACTGCTATCATGAAGAGCTGATCAGTCACACAACAATGCAACTACAAAACCTAAACACCTTGCTCGGCAGCGGGAGGTGACCCACTGTTTGCCAGCGGCTGGATCTTCTGGTCCCGCCACTGTCAATGGGATATCCTATTGAATCCACCCCCCCACCTCCACACTACCGGGAAACCTGTGGCGGGGCTGCACTGTCGGCAGAACTGGAAAATCCCATCAGAGGGAAGGGCGGGAAAATCCCGCTCAATGTCAAATTACAAGTATGAGATCAGTTGGATTTATCTGATTATTCTTGTATACTGCCATAAACTCAAACCTGGATGCTTTTTGGGGCAAGTATCTACTCAAGTAGATCATCCTGTCAGAGACAGTAAGCACAAAGACGGAATTACCCCTGACTCTTGCAACAAATAACTCCTAAAGGTTATTGCTAGATATCAGTATTCACAAACAGATGTATTAAAGATGACAGCTTACCTTCAGGAGCTTTACTTTAACAGTGTATCCATGACAACAAAAGCAAAATACAAGCCAGAAAGGGCAATTTCTCTTTGGAAAACAGAGATAGAAGCACACTGCCTTTTACTTCAAAAGATGAAAATACTCAGCATTTTATCTATAGTTGAAGTGAAGAAAACTAAAAACAGACAGAAATAGAATACAAGAAAATTTCCTTTTTGAATTTAGAAGCTGGTAACTGCTGAGGCTTTAGCAATCTTTCATTGACACTGCTTAACATAAAGATTATCATTCTGTCCATTCTTCGAAGTTCCAGGCCTGGATTTTCATCCATGAGTCGGATGCTCGGAGTTGGGAGAATTCCTGGCTCCGCAAACCAGATGCTGAGGGCTGGATTGGCGCCGAGTTGGGATGGCTGGAAAATCTTTTAACAGACAGGGCCTGATTCCTAACCCCATTCTTTCAGTTTCTGATTTTCAGGAAGTCTTTTCTGGTGCAGGCTGGTTTGGGTCAAAAACTCCAACCTGCACTCCTGACCTGGCCAGCTTCATTTGAAGATAGACCTGTCCTAGTCCTCTATAGTTCAATGGAGTCATGTCAGTTTCTGATATTGATGCTGTAAAGCATCTGAATGATTGACACTTTTACTGGGCTATAGTAAAATGAAGATATTTTTAAAATAAGTGGAAAGTTATCAATAAATTACGCTTTTTTAACGCTTTCTCTTTACACATCCTACTGTCACTATGGGATGGTGTCCATTACTTCTATCGAGTGTATAGTTGATGAATGGGCATTGAAATGCTATAACTTTGCAAGGGATTGTTTAGAGGCATAGCTTGGCATGAGGGATCATAGCAGGTGGGTGGAGATCATACCTTGGCATGAGGCCATGGGGTGAGTGGGACACATAGCTTGACAGCAGTAACATGAAGAGTGATTTGATTTGATTTATTATTACCATATGTATTGATGAACAGTGAAAAGTATTGTTTCTTGCGTGCTATACAAACAAAGCGTACCGTACATAGGAAAGGAAGGGAGAGAGTGCAGAATGTAGTGTTACAGTCATAGCTAGGAGGCAGAGAAAGATCAACTTAATATGAGGTAGGTCCATTCAAAAGTCTGATGGCAGCAGACTTTTGTATCTTTTTCCCGATGGACGAAGGCTGAAAAGGGTATGTCTGGGGTGCATGGGGTCCTTGATTATGCTGGTTGCTTTTCCAAGGCAGCGGGAAGTGTAGACAAAGTCAATGGATGGGAGGCTGGTTTGAGTGATGGACTGGGCTTCATTCATGATCTTTTGTGATTTATTGTGGTCTTGGACAGAGCAGCAACCATACCAAGCTGTGATACAACCGGAAAGAATGCTTTCTATGGTGCATCTGTAGAAGTTGGAGAGAATTGTAGTGGACATGCCAAATTTCCTTAATCTCCTGAGAAAGTAGAGGTGTTGGTGGGCTTTCTTAACTTTAGTGTCCGCATGGAGGGACCGAGACAGGTTGTTGGTGACCTGAACACATAAAAATGTGAAGCTCTCATCCACTTCTACTTCATCCTGATTGATGTAGACAGGGGAATGCCCTCCACTACGCTTCCTGAAGTTGATGACAATCTCCTTCGTTTTGTTGACATTGAGGGAGAGATTATTGACATTGCACCCGGTTCACCAGATTCTCTATCTCCTTCCTGTACTGTGTCTCGTCATTGTTTGAGATCCGACCCACAATGGTGGTGTCATCAGCAAACTTGAAAATCAGGTTGGAGGGGAATTTGGCTACACAGTCAGAGGTGTTTAAGGAGTATAGTAAGGGGCTGAGGACACAGCCTTGCAGAGCACCGGTGTTGAGGATGGTTGTGGAAGAGGTGTTGTTGTCTATCATTACTGACTGAGGTCTTTGGGTTAGGAAGTCTCGGATGTAATGTTGGGGGGAGGGGGTGTGAGAGGATGTGAGGGATGAGGGGTGGAAGGCCTTTCTGTTTTCATTTTAAATGGAATGAAGGCCCACAGCACCAAGGCAGGCCTTTTGAACAGCCCACCTTGGTACCCAGCAACACCTAAGGCTGTTTCTGAACTCTTCCCTGTGTTGGCTGGCTAAACACCCACACCCTATCCTTCCTGGCACTTTCTCCTGCAGTGGGCAGGCAAAGCCTAGAATTTCCCCAACTCTTGCTACCCAACTCAAAGATGAAAATCTGGCCCTTAAAAATGGCTGCCCAGAGATTAAAATGATTGATGTGGGCGGACCACACCAAAGTCCAGGTGACTCCAGAGGTAGTGAGGAGGGTGCGGTGATAAGCTGGACAGAAGGCCTGCCTCGGGACTCTGGCACTGTGTCCAAACTTTTTAAAAAAAGAATAAACCATCCCTCCAGCCCTCACCCTCACACACCTCAACCCCACGCACACCCCATGCCAACCATGCCCCTTCATGCCCTGTGTTGACATGGCAATTGTAGAAACATAGAAAATAGGAGCAGGAGTAGGCCATTCCATACTTCAGGCCTGCTCCGCCATTCATGGTTGTTTATCCAACTCAGCAACCTGATCATGCTTTCCATCCATATCCTTTGATCCCTATAGCCTGAAGAGCTATATCTAACTCCTTCTTGAAAACATATAATATTCTGGCCTCAACTGCTTTCTGTGGTAGAGAATTCTACAGATTCACTACTCTCTGGGTGAAGAAATTTCTCCTCATCTCAATCTTAAATGGTTAACCCCGTATCCTTAGACTGTGACCCTGGTTGTGGACTCCCCCGCCATTTGGAATATCCTTCCTGCATCTACCCTGTCTAGTCCTGTTAGAATTTTATAAGGTTCGGTGAGATCCCCCCTTAATTCTCCTGAACTCCAGCAAATATATTCCGAACCAACTCAATTTCTCTTCATATGTTAGTCGTGCCATCCCAGGAATCGGTCTGGTAAACATTTGCTGCACTTTCCCTATAACAAGAACATCCTTCCTCAGATAAGGAGACCAAAGCTGCATGTAATATTCCAGGTGTGGTCTCAATAAGGCCCTATATAACTGTAGCAAGTCATCCCTGTTCTGTACTCAAATCCTCTCACGATGAAGGGCAATATACCATTTGTTTTATGTACCATCTGCTGCCCTGCATACTTAAGTCTAAAATCATCTTCAGCCTCTTAAAATTCTAAATGACAGTTGAGAGTGCCTCTTATCAGTCTGAGTTGTAAAACTTCTCATATGGAAGATCCTACCATATGGGAAATTTTATGCTGAAGTTTTTTTTAAGTTTTAAAGTTTCTTTATTAGTGTCACAAGTAGGCTTACATTAACACTGCAATGGTGTTACTGTGAAAATCCCCTAGTCACCACACTCCAGTGCCTATTCAGGTACACTGAGGGAGAATTTAGCATGGCCAATGCATCTAACTAGCACATCTTTCAGACTGTGGGAGGAAACCGGAGCACCCGGAGGAAACTCATGCAGACACGGGGAGAACGTGCAAACTCCAGACAGACAGTGACCCAAGCTGAGAATTGAACCTGGGTCCCTGGTGCTATGAGACAGCAGTGCTAACCACTGTGCCATCGTGGTGCCCTTTATCAGGTTTATCTTAGTGAAATGTGTTAAAGACCGTCAATGATTTGCATTCCAGCAATAAAACACAAGGTTACTGAAGACAATTCAGACCAATAGAGGGCACTCTCAACTGCGTTCAGATTCTTATTGAGCAGTTCAAGATGATTGCTGTGTCAACACAACAAGAAACTGTCACCTTTTTTTTTGTTATTCCACAGAGGCATGTTAGAGATGCGTTTCGGGGATATTGCCAGGACATCTTGGCAATGCTCACAATCTGCTACACCAAATGTCTACAATCTGCTTTAGGTAGTGTGTTGTCTAGGAATGCTACTATATATCCAACCAGAAAGCATGTTCTACATATTGCTGACTCTATGATAGTGCCTAGAAGCAGCTTGGCATTAAGCTGAAGACAAAAATCAAACTCTCCCAGGCCATTGTTCTTACCACAATCTGCTACAGGAAATGTCCTCTCTTGGCAGATTCCTCTTTTGCTCAATTATGTCCAAGTAGTAAATGACTTCACCATTCTCTGTGGATTTCCCTGTGACTGAGCAGTTTGATACAGGATCATATGGACATCCACAGAACTGGTAGTTAATGCTGTCATTGTTGCTGCTTGGAGGAAGCTCTGCATCTGTGAAGTTGGTTGCTGCAAGGTTTGTGTAGATAGTCTCAGGAACATGCTGAACCACATTTAAATGCAGCCTTCACATGGACAGGCCAGCTCCAGTGTTATATCAGAAGAGCTGGTATCTAATGCAGAGATTTGTAAGGCACTTTTTAGGTTGCCCTTATATCATTTCTACTGTCCACCTTGATCACAGAGTCACAGAATTGCAATGACGCAGAAGACGGCCATTTGGTGCATTTTGCCTGCACCAGCTCTCCAAAAGGGCGGCACGGTGGCACAATGGTTAGCACTGCTGCCTCACAGCGCCAGGGACCCGGGTTCAATTCCGACCTTGGGTCACTGTCTGTGTGAAGTTTGCACTTTCTCCCCTTGTTGTGTGGGTTTCCTCCGGGTGCTCCAGTTTCCTCCCACAGTCCAAAGATATGCAGGTTAGATTGATTGGCCATGCTAAATTGACCCTAGCATCAGGGGGATTAACAGGATAAATATGTAAGGTTACAGGAATAGGGCCTGGGTGGGATTGTGGTCGGTACAGACTTGATGGGCCAAATGGCCTCCTTCTGTACTGTAGGGATTGTATGAAATGAGCATCATGATTTCATGCCATTCCCCTGCCTTTTTCCCATATCGCTGCACCTTGTTTCTATTCAAATAATCATCTAATGTCCTCTTGAATGCCTCGATTGGACCTGCCTCCACCGCAATTCCAGGCAGTGCATCCCAGACCCCAACCATTCATGTGAAAATGGTTTTTCTCACATCACATTTACTTCTTTTACAAATCACTTTAAATCTCTCATTCTTTATCCTTTTACGAGAGGAAACAGTTTCTCCCTACTTACTCTGTCCAGCTCCCCCATGATTTTTAAGCATCTCTATCAAATCTCCTCTTAAAATTCTTCTCTCCAAGGAGAACAATCCTAACCGCCCCAATCTATCCTCATAACTGAAGCTTCTCATCCATAGAATCATTCTTGTAAACCTCTTCTGCACTCTCTCCAATGTGTTCACATCTTTCCTATAGTGCAGTACCCAGAACTATACACAGTGCTCCAGCTGAGGTCTAACTAGTGTCTTGCATAAGTTCAGCATACTCTATGCAAGGTGTTTTGTATTTTATTTTATTTTTTTTTGTTCCCTATGCCCTATTAATAAAACACAGAATGTTAAATGCTTTATTAACTGTTCTGTCCTGCCCTCTTCAATGACCTATGCACATAAACACACAGTTTTCTCTGCTCCTGCACCCACTTAAGAATTTTACTCCTTATTTTATATTCTCTCCACGTTTTTCCTGCCAAAATGCATCACCTCACACTTACCTGCATTAAATTTTATCTGCTTTCTATCTGCCCACTCCACCAACTTGTCTATGTTCTTTTGAAGTTCAGACTATCCTCTTCACAGTTTACAATACTTCCAAGCTTTGTGTCACCCACAAACTTTTAAGTTGTCCCCTGCACACCAAGATCTAGATCATTATTATATATCAAGAAAAGCAAGGGTCCCAATACCAACCCTTGGTGAACACCACGACCATCTCCAACAACTGAGAATCGAATCACCTGCCCTTGATATTCAAAAACACAACCATTGCTGGATTTCCCATTTGTCAACATCCTAGCGGTTGAATTAAAAATGAACTTGACTGGCCAATTTAAATACTGTGGCTACAAGAGCAAGTGAGAGGCTGGGAATTCTGCAGAGAGTAACCTACCTCCTGACTCCCCAAAGCCTGTTCACCATCTGCAAGGCACAAATCAGTATTGTAATGGAATACTCTTCTATGCCCGGATGAGTGCAACTCCAACAATACTCAAGATGGTTGATACCATCCTGGACAAAGCAGCCCGCTTGATAGACATCCCATTCACTACCTTCAACATTCATTCTCTCCACCACTAGTGCACTGTGTTAACAGCGTGTACCAACTCCAAGGTGCATGACCATAAATCACCAAGGCTCCTTCGACAGCATCTTCCAAAACTACAACCTCTACTACCTTGAGATTCAAAGGCAGCATATACTTGGGAGCCCTACAACCTGGAAGATTCCCTCCAAGTCACTCACCAACCTGACTTGGAATTATATTGCTGTTCCTTCGCTGTTGCTGGGTCAAAATCCTGGAACGCCCTGCCTAACAGCACTGTGAGTGTATCTACAACACATGGACTGCAGCACACACCACCTTCTATGGGAAATTTGGGATGGTCAATAAATACTGATCTACCCAGTGATATCCGTATCTCATGGACACATAAAAATAAAACTCCCCACTTCTGACCTTATGATGGAGGAAAGATCACTGATGGAACTGAATATGGCTGGAACTAAGACATAACCTTGAAGGACTCCTGAAGCAATATCTGGAGTTGAGATGATTGTCCTCCAATAGCCACAACCATCTTCCATATGCTTGATGGAGAGCTGTACCAATGGAGGGAATTAAGTCAGAGACTTGAGGTGCAGAGCAGGGAGAGCAAAATAAAGATTGTATTACAGATAATTACATTCAGTTGAAAAGGAAAATTTTCTTTTGAAATGAAAGGTGTTGTTGTGATATGTGTCTGCATGCCATTGTCATCTAAATGTGTTCAGCAGAGCAAGGATTAACATGGGACTGGAAAATAGCATCATCCATGGTATGATGTATAGAGTCACATGGTAATGTACACTGAAGAACAGCTTAGAGAGAACACTCTAGAAGCAGTTTATCTTCATGGAAACAGTACTGTACAAGAGAGTAACCTGGGATCTATAAATATTTAAAGACTATCAATAAATGGTACATGTTTAAACATTCAAGTCTCCAGCTCCGCATCACTGTGACACTGCCACAGCAGTGAGACACCACACTTCAAGAGATTCCAGCCCACGCCCACACCTGCACAATGAAATTCAGTCCTTGCGAACATTTTCTCTCAGGACAGGCGAGTCGAGCTGACAACTTTACCGATTCAAGGATCAAAAGCTCGGCCAACATGTGTAGTAAATCGATGCTTATTCAGTAATGTTTAGCTTCTTATGGCAGCAGGTAACACAATTAGACAGTGAGACAAATGTGATTTGCTTCTATTTCCACAATTTAAAATATAGCCTAAAGCACACATTTGCTGCAAATCTGATAATCCTGAACAAATAGCTCACTGATCAAAGACTGTTCCAGTGAAGTGGGGTCAAACCTTGAGGTCTCAAAGGTTGCTCGCTTAATCACTTTCACCGACTTTGCAATATTTCATAAATCCTTTCTCTGACCTCAGATAAGAAGATTACTCACTTCATTCCCAGTCACATGGCTGGAATGAAGTAAGTTTTCCCCTATGGACTAGCAACATAACAAATGTGCTCTATCAAATCACTGACTGGATGGTGAAAGCTATAACTTTCCCTCGGGAATTTAAAACATGGGGTCACAGTCTCAGAAAAAAAGTAACCAAATATGGTATTAAGGACCTGAGCAAAACTGGAATCTAAAGGAATCGGGGGAAAACTCTCCATTGGTTGGAGTCATACCTAGCACAAAGGAAGATGGTTATGGTGATTAGAGGTCAGTTATCTCAGCTCCAGAACATCACTGCAGGGGTTCCTCAGGATAGTGCCCTAGGGTCAACCATCTTTAGCTGCTTCATCAATGACCTTCCTTCCTTCATAAGGTCAGAAGTAGAGGCTGTTTGCAGATGACTACACAATATTCAGCACCATTCACAACTCCTCAGATACTGAAATTGTTCATGTCCAAATGCAGCAAGACCTGGATAATATCCAGGCTTGGACTAACAAGTGGCAGGTAATATTCAGGCCACTTAAGTGCCAGGTAATAACCACCTCCATTGCCCCTTGACATTCAATGGCATTACCATCATTGAATCCCACATTATCAACATCTTGAGAGTTATCATTGACCAGAAACTGAACTGAACTAGCCATATCAATACTGTGGCTACAAGGGCAGGTCAAAGGCTAGGAATCCTGCCGTGAGTAACTCATCTCCTGATCCACAAAGTCTGTCCACCGTCTACAAGGCACAAGTGTTATCATAGAATCATAGAATTCCTACAGTTCAGAAGCATGCCATTTGGCCCATTGAGTCTGCACTGCCCTCCCTCCGACAGAGCATCTTACCCAGGGCCCTCACCCTATCCTCATAACCCCTTTAATCCCCCTAATCTACACATTTTGGGACTATGGGAGGAAACTGGAGCGCCCGGAGGAAACCACACAGATACAGGGCGAAAGTGCAAAGTCCACACAGTCACCCAAGGCTGGAATTGAAGCTGGGTCCCTGGCGCTGTGAGGCAGCGGGTCTAACCACAGTGCCACCGTGCTGATGGAATACTCTCCAGTTGCCTGGATGAGTGCAGCTCCAACAACATTCAAGAAGCTCAACAACATCCAGGACAAAGTAGCCCATTTGATTGCTACCCCTTCCACAAACATTCTCTCCCTTCATCATCGACAAACAGTGGCAGCTGTGTGTGCCATCTACAAGATGCACTGCAGAAATTCACCAAAGATTCCTCAGACAGCACCTTCCAAACCCACCACTAACTAGAAGGGGAAGAGCAGCAGATGCCTGGGAACACCGCCACCTGGATCTTCTCCTCCAAGTCACTCACCTCCCTGACTTCAGAATCTATTGCTGTTCTTTCACTATCGCTGGGTCAAAATCCTGGAATTTGCTCTCTAACAGCACTGTGTGTATACCTACACACCAGGGATTGCAGCAGATCAAAAAAGCAGCTCACCAACACCTTCTGAAGGACAACGAGGCGTGGGCAATAATTGCTGGCCTATCCAGGGATGCCCACATTCCATAAATGAATAAAAGAGTCTCTTGCTTCCATGTGTAAAATCCCTTTTAGGTCCATAATTAGCCCTACTCCTCCTCTTCTTCCCCATCTATCCAACCTGATGTTGTTTGCCCTAATACAATTCCCCAAGAAGGTCTATTTGGGGATCTGCAGTCCTCCATACAGGAGACATGGCCTGTCCATCTAAGTTGAATTTTCCGAGTGTAGTCTCCATGTTGCTGAGCCCAGAACAATGATGAACCTCATTGTTTGTGATTTTGTCCTGACATCACATTTGCATTATGGATCTCAAGTACCATTGGTGAAAGTGTTCCAAAGCTTTGATGTGGCATCCATAATAGACCCAGGATTCTGTAACATATTCAGCAGGATGAGAAGGACAAAAGCCAATGGCAGAGGAATAATTGTCAGCTTAATGCCATGCTGCTTCCAGACACTGTCATGGATGTCATGGAGTCATCCATAGGCAGAATTTGCTTTCTGGATGCATGGATATATAGTGGCATCCCTAGCCAGCACACGACCAAAATATGAGGTTATTTCTAAAGCATTAAAGCAGATGCCATCAATGGTTATGTCTGACACCTCATAACATGTAACTGGTGCTGGCTGAAACATGACCTCAGTCTTGAACACACTCATTTAGATACCGAGGTTTTTAGCAGCACTCAAGAATTGGTTTGCCATAGTCTGGATGCATTTGCCCTGTTGTGGGCAGCTCGGGTACAGTCATCTGCATATAAAGGGTCTGCGATTACAGTCTCTATGGCTTTGGTGAAGGCAAACTAGAGCAGGTCAAAGGCTGGGAATTCTGCAGTGAGTAGCTCGCCTCCTGACTCCCCAGAGCTGTGAAGCTGTGAAGGCCCACAGTCTGGAAGATTGAAATGTCCACAATCTGCTATTCTTAACATCTGCACGCACTGACATCAGTGACAAAAACATGCAAAACAACTGCAATCTCCAAAACGACCTCCCTCCCTTTCAACGTCATATTTAACAAATTTAGTATGAAGTAGACAATCTTACCTTCACAAAGTGAATGAGTTGTTCTTTTTCATTTACTTGGTAGGTATTTATCCCCAGCTCCTTTGCTAACCGCAAAATCCGATTTTGAGTGGGTCCGACATATGCTCCACCCAAGTCAACATACTGGAACTCTGGCCCCTGTGAGAAATAATTACATCAATAGCATTATTATCTGTAGCATTTTCCTTCTTAATTTCTTGTCTGCTATTCTGATGGCAATGAGTCCTGCTTGGGTGGCAGTATTCCTCTGCTATACTGAATTGCTCTTCTTCAAGTGCAAATCTAGGCAGTATTTGTTGACAAACTATTCTACAGCGTGGGCATCAGAAGGGACAAATTTTACCAATGTGTGACATTTATACATATATGCTTGCCAGTTGGAATCAATTGGGACTGGTGGGGGCTAGGAATCTTCTTCAGTTCAATGACACTGAGGCCAGTTTGGCAATCTGCAACTCTGCAGATGCAACAATAATAATTTACATTCCGGTTTATCACCATCGAGGAAAATATCTCAAAGCACTTAACATTGAGTAGGCAAAAATATAGTGTGTCTTATTAAGAAGGAGAAAGGGGTATTAAAAAGAATTTGGCTGAAAAGGAATGCTTGGAAAGGTTTGTTAAAATAGGGAGTGTAAATAGAAAGAAATAATAAATAGAAGAAATAAATCAGAGGAAGAATGCCTCGAGCACACGACAATAATAGTTGTCCTAGAACATTGAGAACAGAATATTTAAATTTGTTCATGAGATGTGAGCCTCACTGGCTAGACCAGCATTTATTGCCCATCCCTAATTGCCTTTGAGAAGTTGGTTCTGAGCCGTCTTCTTGAACCACTGCAGTCCCTGTGGTATAGGTATACCTCGGGCTGTTAGGAAGGGAGTTCCATTATTTTGATCCAGCGACAGTGAAGGAATATCAATATAGTTCTAAGTCAGGATGGTGCATGGCTTGGAGGGGAACTTGTAGGTGGTGATGTTCCCATACAACTGCTGCCCTTGTCTTCTAGGTGGTAGAAGTCATGGGTTTGGAAGGTGCTGTTGAAGAAGCCTTGGTGAGTTGCCGCAGTGTCACCTTATTGATGGTATACACTGCTACCTCTGTATGTCAGTGGTGGAGAGAGTGAATGTTTAAGGTGGTGTCAATCAAGTGAGCTGCTTTGTCCTGGATGGTGTCAAGCTTCCTGAGTGTTATTGGAGCTGCACCCATCCAGGCAAGTGGTGGGTATTCAATCATGTTCCTGATTTGTGTCTTGTGGATAGTTGACACACTTTGGGGAGTTAGGAGATGTGTTACCCGCTGCAGAATTCCTCGCCACAGATATGCTCTCATAGCCACAGTATTTATATGGCTGATCCAGTTCAGTTTCTGGTCAATGGCAAACCCCAGGGTATTGATAGTGGGAGAGCCAGTGACAGTAATGCCAGTGAATGTTAAGGGAGATGGTTAGATTCTCTCCTGTAGGAGGTGGTCATTGCCTGACATTTGTGTTATAAATACCTAGTTCATGGTTCATAGCAGTATATTAGAGGTAATTTTCAGTTCTGAGAAAACTAGTTTAACTGTAGAAATGGAATAAATTCATCTGAAACAACTTGAAGACTATTATTTTAAAGAGATATACTTATCTTTAGAGAAGAGAAGACTGATTTTTGATTTAGTTGAAGTTTATAAATTGACACATGGCCTTACTATCTCTAAGCCTGAAAAGTTCTTTACTCACAATTATAGTACTGTACTTTGCGTGGTCATCAGTATAAACTACAGGAATTTAGTTCACGTCCTGATATTTGCAATTTTTCTTCACATAAACTTTTTGATACTTGGAATGCTTTGCTTGATTTTGTTATCAATGCTGAAAATGTAGTGACTTTTAGAAGACCTGTCAGAAACATGGTGTGATTTCTATGTGTGTATTTTTTAATATTGTGCCTATGTGTTTTGCGCTGTATGGCAATAAAAATAAATAACTATGTGGGGCAATGTTGCCTTAAGTGGTTAACAGCTGGAAAGGTAAATTCATAGAACAGCAGCCATGTTTACTTAGCTAGAGAACTGGAGTTGAGGTGTTGACACTGCTTGCAAAGAAGTACAGCCCAGATTTGTTTTGTTTTGGGAGCTAGAGCTACCATCAGTTGAAAAGCATTCAGTGAGCCCTGGAAGGCTCTGTAATCATGGGGATGGGTGGAGCTTAAGAAAGTTCTAGGCTTTCAAATTTATTTGTGTGTTTGCTGGGGGAGTGATTGTTTTGCAACAAGGGAAATGCCCATAGCAAAGACGTGATACTGTTAGCAGGCTCCAGGCAGCAAAAGTGTTGCTGTTAGCTGGCTCTGTGTAGTTGGGGCTTATGAGAAGTCCCAGGAGATTTTTGATACTGTGCAGTTAGGGCTCAGGAGAAATCCTGGGGGAGCTGAGAAGATAACAGGAAGTTACTGGCTCTGTACTAGAAAGGGTTGGGACTCAGAAGAAGCCATTTATAGCTTGGTATAAAGGGTAGATTGGAGTTGGGTGAAATTCAAGGGCAGTGCCAGCCCAGTGAAGCTGGCCAGCTATTAAAATTAAATTTAAAGTTTATTTTATTAGTCACAAGTAAGGCATACATTAGCACTGCAATGAGGTTACTGTGAAATTCCCCTAGTCGCCACACTCCAGCACCTGTTCAGGAATTGAGGCAGTAAGTAGAGGTTGACGTGCAGACTCAAAAATCTAGGGGAACAAAGCCTCAGGAAATGAGTTTGAGATGCTGGGAAGTGTGCAAGCATCAAGACAGTCGAGTTGGAGCAGCTTTGAAGGAATTCAGAGGCTTGATGTTTGAAAGTGAAAAGTTTGGAGTACTTCGTGAGACATGCAGAGATTTAGTGAGATTATTTGACTCAAGAGTGTTTACTGATATATGGGTGGATTAAATAGAAATCTGTGGGATATGTTTTGGTTGTATTTGCGGTGTGCAGTGAGGTGTGTTCAACAACAGTTTGCCTGTACCTCACATCTACCTCACATTAATCCTGGAGCATAACATAGATATTTTAAATTATTGTATCTTTTTGATCTTATTTAGTAAAGTTAATTTTTGTTTGTTCAGAACGCATGGAATCTTGGGGCTTTATCCTCTTAGCAAATGTCTTGAATCTTGTAGCGAGATTGGAGTTTGGTGAAATTCATGGCCAATTGACTTTAAACAAAATGCTATTGGTCCCTAACCAAATCTCTCCAAAAACCTGGGGTCTGGTCAAGGATCATAACCCTTGTGTGGCACAAATGTTACTTGCCGCTTATGAGCCCAAATCTGAATATTGTCCAAACTGCATTTGAACATGGACTGCTTCAACAGTCATGAATAGTGTTTGACATTGTGCTATCATCAGCAAACATTCCCACTTCTGACCTTATGATGGAGGGAAAATCATTGTTGAAACAGCTAAAGATGGCTGGGCCTAGGACACTGCCCTGAGGAACTCCTGCAGCAAAGTCATGGGGACTGAGATGGTCGATCTCCAACAATCACAAGCATCTTTGTTTGTGCTAGATGTGACTCGAACAAGCAGAGCATTTTCCCCCAGATTTCCACTGACTTCCATTTTGCTCAGGCTCCTTTATGCCGCATTCCGGGCCCTATTTTACCATTTTGATTCTAAGTGCTGGGCGGACTTGAAACTGGGAGTGTTTCAGATCCGACTTTTAGACCCGTTCTCCGGTGCCCCCAAACGCACTCTGATTGAAAAAATATCAGCAATTCTGAATCGCACTGTAGAAGCCTGTGAACGGGGCTTAATGTGCCCAAATTCCTGCAGCTCCGATTGGCGCCTCCAACTGCGCATGCGCAAAAAAGAATAATAGAATGTGGCTCCCCTGCCACATCGCTCCTGGGCTGGATAATGCCTCCCCCTGGCCCCCATAGACATTGCCCCACCCCCACACATTACTGCCCCCTTATCCCCCCATCCTTCCACCACCCGGACTGATCACGGCCCCCTTCCCCTCCTTCCCCCCACCGATCTCAGGCAAAGTGTCAGAGGACACCCCTTCCCCCTCACTGATCACAAGCAGAGTGGCAGCGGACCCCTCCGTCCCCCTCACCGATCACAGGCAGAGTGGCAGCGGACCCCTCCTTCCCCCTCACCGATCACAGGCAGAGTGGCAGCGGACCCCTCCTTCCCCCTCACTGATCACAGGCAGAGTGGCAGCAGACCCCCCTTCCCTCTCACTGATCACAGGCAGAGTGGCAGCAGACCCCTCCTTCCCCCTCACCGATCAACCCCCCTTCCCCTCCACCGATCACAGGCAAAGTGGCAGCAGACCCCTCCTTCCCCCTCACCCATCACAGGCAGAGTGGCAGCGGACCCGCCTTCCCCCTCACCGATCACAGGCAGAGTGTCAGAGGACCCCCCTTCCCCTCCACTGATCACAGGCAGAGTGGCAGCAGACCCCCCTTCCCCCTCACCAATCACAGGCAGAATGGCAGCAGACCCCTCCTTCCCCCTCACCAATCACAGGCAGAGTGTCAGAGGACCCCCCTTCCCTTACACTGATCACAGGCAGAGTGGCAGCAGACCCCTCCCTCCCCATCGATCTCAAGCAGAGAGCTGTCGGACATTCGGCACTTACCCCCTCACTAACTGGAGCGCCCAAATCAGACTTTTTTAGAGCATGTCTGTTTGGCGCCGAATCTGGATGGGCGAACACATTGGTAAAGGGGGAAGTGCCGGTAAGTGCATTTAAATGGCCGTTGCACCCGTTTCAGGCGCGGTCCCGATCACGGCCATTTTCGGGCCTTGATAAAGGGGGAACCAGCACGGAGGCGGGCACGGATCACGTTACTCACCGCACGCCCGACTTTACCAAGTTTTGCTCCCGGAAACGGGTGCAACGTGATGGTAAAATCGAGCCCTCAGTCAAATGGCACCCCAGTCAAATGGTACCCTGATGTCAACAGTAGCCACTCTCACCCTGAGTTCATGAGGGTGGGGTTTCAGGCAATTGAACAAACCTTTCCTTTTTGAGGGAAAGGGTTAACTATAACAGTACACAGATTTTCACGTACAATGTTAAGTTGGGTAACACAATGGAATAACTCGGACAGTTGGAACTTTTTTTCAAAATTACCAAGTGGCCCCTCCTTTGTGTTTGCAACAGGTGCCTTTTACTGTAGTATAGAATCAGGCTTCAATTACATACATTCACAATTCTTTCAAACACAGGCTCAGAGTCAGCATGTACTATAGGGCAGCAAGAGTATTTGGAATCAGTCTCTGTGCAAAAAATTGTGAGGTTCCGTTGTACAAAACAGCACAATACTTCAGGAGTCACTGATCACATTATCAGTCACATTGAGTCACGAGGGGGAACAAATACAATGTTTAACTTTCAAATATTGTATTAAAGGAAAAGTTCAATTTCTGCCTGCCTGGTTGACAATCTGGGCAGATAGGCTGTGTTATTATTCAAACATGTAAATAATTGCACTCCTGGCTGTTTGAATACTCACTTCCTTTGAGTTCCAACCTCAGCCTTGTATAAAAACATTAGAACTTGCATCAGTCCCAACAAAACATCCTTCACATTAGCCAGAATATAATCTGCTCTTCCACAGAACATAGCCCAGATCCTGAACTACTCCTCCACAGAATATGCCCTAGATCCTTTTGATTCCTGTAACCCAACTCCTAAATTAATTTCTGGAACCTCTGCAACTCCTGAAATGTAGATGTCGGAGTCATTTTCATGACTTACTTGAACAGTGTATGTTCTTCCACCAACACGATCTCTGGCCTCCAAAACAACCACTTTCAGGCCCCTCTCTGTTAAGAGTTTGGCAGCGGACAGACCTAGAGAATGAAGACAACAGGATAAGAAAGGAATCAGGAGGATCTTTCTGCTGAGGAAAAACCTAGACCAGAAAATGAAGTTGCATTAAAATAACTTTGCAAAAAAGTCACCCCATGTTAATTCTTTAGATTCACCAGCTCTTAATGTTACAACAAAATAAAATGCTGTTGATCAACTTAAAATGGGCAAACTTAGATTCAGGCCTCAGGGCATTTGTGATCCTTTGCAGTAAGCCAGTTTTTTGTGAAAACCGACTAGGACAGTCTGGTTAATGGACATCATCCTGGAAGGGTGTGGAGTCAAAGATAGCTGATTAGCTTGATCAGCGAATGTCATCACATTTTCATTAAAATAGGACAACTTAGATATATCGTTGAAATGAAAAAATTAGTGTGCACATCCCGTCGCTCCATGACTTCACGCATTGGTCTTGCTAACTCTCACTCCTTTTTAAAAGCTGCATGTTAAAAATGTTTTTCTTTCAAAGCACCAGCAAATCCAGTTCCAAAGATTACAAAATAAATCTGTCGGCATTGCAAGATCCTTTCAGTTCCACTACCAGTAAAGCTTAGAGTTTAATGATTCTTCACTGATATAAATCAATTCAAAGCCATCCATCTGCATTCAGCACAGCACTTGCCTCCCACTCATTTCCGATGCACTGACAGTACAATAAAGGTTTCTGAGATGATTTTTTCAAGCTATTGAGGTGTAAATCAATACACGTCAAAGTGCAGCAGCAGGCCAGGAAATTACACGACTCAGAGAGAGGGTGGTAAACAACTAAACAGAAATGATTTCAGAACACCAGCTGTTATTGCTGGTTGAGTCTACACATCATACAACTTGTTTCATTTGATTCATTTTAAGGATGCAATATCCTGTTTCAGTGGCTCAATTATTATTAAAACTATCATAATGTAAATTTGCTTACGCCTTGTCAAAGGCTAGTGTTGTCTTTTGGTAAAATGCAAGTGAAGAAGTTAACACGGTAGCGCAGTGGTTAGCACTGCTGCTTCACAGCTCCAGGGACCTGGGTTCGATTCCCGCGCTTGGGTCACTGTCTGTGTGGAGTTTGCACATTCTCCTCGTGTCTGCGTGGGTTTCCTCCGGGTGCTCCGGTTTCCTCCCACAGTCCAAAGATGTGTGAGTTAGGTTGATTGGCCATGCTAAAATTGCCCCTTAGTGTCCTGAGATGCGTAGGGTTAGAGGGATTAGTGGGTAAAATATATGGGGGTAGGGCCTGGGTGGGATTGTGGTCGGTGCAGACTCGATGGGCCGAATGGCCTCTTTCTGTACTGTAGGGATTCTATGAAAAATGTATAATATCATTGAATAGATTTGTATGTAACTTTTACACTTGTAAGAAATTTCAGTGGCCTATTTTTTTTAATGAAGTGCTAAAGGGCTTTGAGCCATCTCTAATACCAAAACATGTTCCTTTACATGTCCATACTGTTACATTCACTGCAAGGAAACATTCTTACTGAAGTCACCATACCTACCACAGGGCAATCATGTCATGAGCATGATTTTCATAATGCCTTCTCTTCTCATTGCTGATGATGCTACAGACATATGAATTCTAGATACAGAGGTAGAATGCATCACAATAGTCAATAGCAACTTGTATTTATATAACCAAAAGGGAAAATGCTGGAAAATCTCAGCAGGTCTGGCAGCATCTGTAAAGAGAGAAAAGAGCTGATGTTTGGAGTCCAGATGACCCTTTATCTATAACACCTCTAAAATAGTAAAAAAGTCCCAAGGTACTTGACAGGAACATAATCAGACAAAAATTAACACCAAGTCGAAGAAGGGGATATGGGAGACCAAACACTCAGTTAAAGAGGTGAGTTTTAAGCACCATCTTACAAGAGAGAGGCAGGCAGGTAAAAAAGTTGCAGGGAAAGCTAGGTGCACTCTTATGCCAGTCACTTGTGGATTTTGAGGCTTTCACGTTTAGTGTACTTGCTGGTGTATGGGCTACAAAATTTTTGCTGGCCCTTCAAAGCTTGTGTTTCCTTTAACTCCAAATATTTCCAAGCCTTCCTTTAAAGTTTTTGTATTTGCAGAAGTTTTAAAACTCCCTACCCTGCTGGAATACCCACCCCCAGATCAGTGAGCTACCTTAAGGAATGCATGCCAGGCTAGCAGTTATCTGGGGTAATGTAAGTGAGCCCTGGCCACAATAATGGTATTGATCCTGATTCATTTGGGTAGGCACATCACATGATCTGCCTATCACATGCCTGATATGCCTCCAAGCAAAAAGATTAATTTCAGATCTTCCCAATCTCCTGTGTGTCATACAGGTCCATGAACTATGTTATACTGATGGACAATGTGACAGAGTAGTAAGATATGTTTTCTCACAAGCAAATTCTCTGCATTGATTTGATTTTTATTTGATTTATTATTGTCACATGTATTAACATACAGTGAAAAGTATTATTTCTTGCACGCTATACAGACAAAGCATACCCTTCATAGAGAAGGAAAGGAGAGAGTGCAGAATGGAGTGTCATAGAGATAGCTAGGGTGTAGAGAAAGATCAACTTAATGCGAGGTATTTCCATTAAAAATTCTGAAAGCAGCAGGGAAGAAGCTGTTCTTGAGTCGGTTGGAACGTGACCTCAGGCTTTTGTATCTTTTTCCTGACGGAAGAAGGTGGAAGAGAAAATGTCCGGGGTGCGTGGGGTCCTAAATTATGCTGGCTGCTTTGCCGAGGCAGCAGGAAGTGTAGACAGAGTCAATGGATGGGAGGCTGGTTTGCATGATGGATTGGGCTCCATTCATGACTTATTGTAGCTCCTTGCGGTCTTGGGCAGAGCAGGAGCCATACCAAGCTGTGATACAACCAGAAAGAATGCTTTCTATGGTGCATCTGTAAAAGTTGGTGAGAGTCGTAGCTGACATGCCAAATTTCCTAAGTCTTCTGAGAAAGTAGAGGCGTTGGTGGGCTTTCTTAACTACAGTGTCAGCATGGGGGTACAAGGACAGGTTGTTGGTGATCTGGACACCTAAAATCTTGACGCTCTCGACCCTTTCTACTTCATCCCCGTTGATGTAGACAGGGGCATATTCTCCTTTATGCTTCCTGAAGTCGATGACAATCTCTTTCGTTTTGTTGACATTGAGGGAGAGATTATTGTTGCCGTACCAGTTCACCAGATTTCCTATCTCATTCCTGTACACTGTCTCGTCATTGTTTGAGATCCGACCCACAACGGTGGTGTCGTCAGCAAACTTGAAAATCGAATTGGAGGGGAATTTGGCCACACAGTCATAGGTGTATAAGGAATATAGAAGGGGGCTGAGAACACAGCATTGTGAGGCACCAGTGTTGAGGATGACTGTGAAGGAGGTGTTGTTGTTTATCCTTACTGATTGTGGTCTGTGAGTTAGGAAGTTCAGGATCCAGTCGCAGAGGGAGTTGCCGAGGACCAGGCCACGGAATTTGGAGATGAGTATCATGGGAATAATGGTGTTGAAGGCTGAGCTGTAGTCAATAAATAGGAGTCTGACATATGTGTCCTTGCTATCTAGGCAAAGGCCCCAAGTTCTCAGTCAAATGAGTGAAGGAAAACTGGCAGGCAACTCACTTTGTGTCTCTCGTGCATTTTTTGTGACTAGCTCAACAATGGGATCGTCAGAGGCCAATCTCTTGGCCAGGAAATGTCTTCATCTTTGAACTGCTTCTCTGGGACAATGCCTGTAAATTCTCCTCTGAAATTTTCTCACAGGTCTGTGGAATGGTTGAAAAAATTCTCCTGATTGAGAAGAAAAACATGGGGTGGAATTTTCCATTCCTAGATTAAATCCTGTTGTGGGGGTTGGAATGGGGAGAGTTGCCCGCTGCAGAGGCCGCTGGGAATTTGCACCGTATTGCATAACGCCAACCTAATTAATTATGCAATCAGGAGTTTCCCAAAGTTCAGCACGGTGGGGCAGACTGGATGGCTCACATGCCAATATCATATCCACGTGCTATATTTAACAGCTGGCCGGATATCAACCAGCCCGCCATTCAAGTCCAAAGATCCACCTTCTGGAAGATCCACATTGTCTATGCTCCACCCACCCACTGCTGCAGGTGGTGTTCCAGGGTTGCTGGAGGCTTCCATCTTCACTTCTGATCTCTGTGAGTTGCCCCAGGCCTTCTTGGAGGGGAATCAGACATTTGCAAATGGCGCCACATTTTTCCAGGTGTGTTTTGGAGAGGTGTGAAAGCCCACTGGCAGTGTGGGTGATTGGGCTGGGGGGGGGGAGGGGGGGGGGCGGGGGTGGTGGTGGGATGATTCCAGTCAGGCCTTTATTTGCATCCCATTTACCGGATGCAAAACATTCTCATGCCAGCCTCTGGCAGAAGTGGCAACCCACCAGGATGGGTGGGAGCACACATTCCCACCATCATTTTACACTGGCAGGAAACAGACTTCTTGGGGGTGATTTTGCAACTTCACCCTGCCCATCGATGGGCGGAGCGAGCTGGTAAAATCTCGTGGCACTGCCAGCCTGGCACAGGGGTGGGGCCTGAGGGAGTGGGGCCAGCCCGATCGGGTAGGGAGCGGGTGCCTGCTGCGATTCTGCATGTGATCGGTGGGGCGGGGGAGGGTGGCAAATGGTCTGTGCGGTGGGGGGGAGGGCGTGCGTGATATTTCCAGGCGTGGGGGCACTGGGGATGGGCTCCGGGGCCCCAGGATAGCTGGGGGGTGGGGGTTCGTTGACGATGGCTGCAGCAGCAGAGAGCTGACAGATCCCTCAGACCCGTCAGATCTCTGCTGGTTGCCATTGCGTGGGTGTAACCAAAGGTCTACGCATGTGAATGGCGCCCTCTGTTGCTGCAGCAGCCTTCCTGTGAGTTAAGCCCCACCCACTCCCTCTAGTGGCGGAAAATGGTCTAGTCCATTTTTTCCTCCTTTAAGAGATTAAGATATGCCATTTGGACTCGCCCAAAAAACAGATCTGGAACTCTCCCGTTTTCAGGCTAGCTAGGCACTTAGAATTTTTTTCACAAAATCACAGCCCTTTGACCCACATCCCAATATTCCCCCTCCGTCCCCCATTAAACCCAACTCCAGGTTGGGGGGAGTGGGGACATCCTGTCCATGGTTTCATATTTGTTGGATATCGCATCAGAAACCCAAGCAACATTTCATTATTCTAGCCCAAGAATCATCTTGATCTCAGTTTTAAGTAGGATGCTCCCTTTATATTTCTCGATTTTCTCAAGCTGGTTCCTTTAGAAACAACCTGTGCTATGCTCTAATAACTAAAAGTTATAGTATTGTGTCTCCCTGTGCTTCACATCCAGAATATATGGTTCTAAATGATTAACTCAAGAGCAAAAGGTTGCAATCCTTTAAGCTTTGTTACATATATAATAAAACAATGAATTGTAAATTCACCTGTCACAGTGGCCCAGTAGAAATGTAGATTTTGCCACATGCTGCTGGAAAGATGGCAGCAGTAGGGGAGGCGATGGCCTAGTGGTATTATCGCTAGACTATTAATCCAGAAACTCAGCTAATGTTCTGGGGACCCGGGTTCAAATCCCGCCATGGCAGATGGTGGAATTTGAATTCAATAATAAAAAAAACTTCTGGAATTAAGAATCTACTGATGACCATAAAACCATTGTCAATAGTTGGGAAAACCCATCTGGTTCGCTAATGTCCTTTAGGGAAGGAAATCTGCCATCCCTACCTGGTCTGGTCTACATGTGACTCCAGAGCCACAGCAATGTGGTTGACTCTCACCTGCCCTCTGAAATGACCTAACAAGCCACTCGTTCAAGGGCGACTGCGGATGGGCAATAAATGCTGGCCAGCAGCGATGCCCATGTCCCACAAATGAATAAAACAGTAACTCTCCCTTGGCTGGTTCCCTGGGCAATATCAGCCTTCCTGGAGTATGTGTGCCATTCCATTCACTCAGTGCTCTCTTGGCATGTATTTGTCAAGACGCCCCTTAAAAGACACTATCATATCTGCTTCCACTACCTCCCCCGGCAGCGAGGTCCAGGCACCCACCACCCTCTGTGTAAAAGATTTGCCTCGTACATCTCCTTTAAACCTTGCCCCTCACACCTTAAACTTATGTCCCCGAGTAATTGAGTCTTCCATCCTGGGAAAAAGCTTCTGACTATCCACTCTGTCCATGCCCCTCATAATTTTGTAGACTTCTATCAGGTTGCCCCTCAACCTCCATCGTTCCAGTGAGAACAAACCAAGTTTCTCCAACCTCTCCTCATAGTTAATGCCCTCCATACCAGGCAACATCCTGGTAAATCTTTTCTGTACCCTCTTCAAAGCCACCACATCCTTCTGGTAGATGTTAGATCAGATGACCAAAAGTTTGGTCAGAGAAGTAGCTTTTAAGGAATGTTCTAAATGAGGGAAGCGGGGTTAGGTCCCAGACAACTGAAGCCACAGCCATCAACACGCTCCTTTTTACAGCACTCGAGGGTAGGAGTGGGGGTGTGTGAAGAGAGAAAGACCATGGCGGGGTAGGGGGGTGGGGGGGTGCAGGGTGTGGATTTGGATCTTGGTGGAGGTGTGGTGGGGGGTTGGGTCAGGTGGGGGGAGTGTCAGTTCTGCCTGTGGAGGAGCGGTCAGGTCAGGTCGGGAGGGTAGTTGAGTCAGGTCAGGGCAGTTGGGGCTGTGAAGGGAAGTTGAATCGAGTCAAGCTATATTGGGCCTGCACGGGAGTTGGGGTGTCATATTGGGTTGGGTTGTGTCGGGCATGCGGGGGTAGGGTCAGGGGGAGGCTCAGGACAGTGGGGGAGTCAGATTGGATCAGGTCGAGTGGGGCAGGTGTCAGGTCTGCAGGTTGGGGGAGGGGTCGATATCAGGGTGGGTTGGGCCTATGGAAGGAGGCTCCTGTCAGGTATAGAGGCTGATTTGGGTTGGGTTTGAGGCTGGGTGGCTGGTCCTGTGTGGGCGAGCAGAATCCCATGGGGCTCCGGAGGTGTGGTTAGTTGGGAGTATGGGGGGAGTCCAGTTTGCAGTGGTGGGGTGGGTGGGGAGGGTTTGTGGTCTATTTACAATAGTTTCTCAGAAGTTAGAAGAGATTTTAATTCTTGTAAATTTTTCTGATTAACTGCTGATGTAACCTGAAGTTTGTGATTTAATTCACATTTTCAGATTGTTCACAGTGCAGGGAAATTGCCCAGAGGAAGTTTGCAGAGGAAGTTCCAAGAGGGATTCCCCAGTGCTTCTTTGGTGTGGTCAAACATGTCAAAAGCTGCAGACAGGTCCTGAAGGATGATGTCGGAAACTTTACCATTGTCACAGTTAAATAGAATGTGATTTGTGATGCTGTTTTGGTTATGTGTCAGGGTGAAAGTTGTTGGAGGAATGCAAACATGAAGTCCCAGGAAAGTTGGGCACAGATAAGGGATTGACACATTCAAGGATTTGGGAAGTGAAAGAGAGGTTGGATTGGAGATGGGATAGTGGTTTGCAAGGCCAGTGGAGTCAAGGGGTGTTTTTTAAGAGAGTGGTAGATTTAAAGGAGAGGGGGACCAAACCTGATGAAAGAGAACCTCATCAGCTATCATGGGGCCAGGAGGAGAGGCTGGGGTATCTGTAGTGGGAATAGAATCAAAGGAACGGGCAGTGGATAAGGTGAGCTCAGAGAGGACATAAGGAGAGATGCGAGAGAAACTAGAGAAAGGTGCGAGTTCATAGCTAAGGAATGGTAGATTTTACAGGAAATTTGCCTGGTGGGCTAGTGGAAGGGAGAGTGTTGCAGAGGCAACAGATCAATGGTCCCAATCTTAAGTGACTGAGAATTTCATGAGCTCCTCATACTTACTGTCGGAAGAGAGACTGGATCAGATGGGGTCAGGGGTTTGTCAGTGTTAAGTAGCACCTAAAGCTTACTACTCCTATTACTGAGCCTGTCCCCCACTGCAAGGCATGACTTACGACGGGACTGAAGTCTCCGGGCCCGTTAGCCTCTACCCCCCACCCCCCCCCCCCTCCCCCCGCCTCACCGCAGCCAGGAGTGTTTCACTCCAGTGGGGTTTACAACAGCTCCCGACTAGCAGGGAGCTGGAGGCCCAACCCAGCTGGAGTGAAGGAAAGCCATGGAGGCCCACCAGGAGGTCAGGGGTAAGGGAGGTGTCCCCTGGGCATTGGCAACTTGGCAGTGCCAGCCTGGCCCCCTGGGACTGCCCAAGAGGCAAAGTAGCAATGCCCAGGGGGCACCTTGGCACTGCCCACCGGCCATCGGGCAGTGCCAAGGGGGCGGGGCCAGAGCAGGAGTGGGACCTATAAGGGAGGGGTGATCAGTGGAGATGGGGTGGGGTCCCACTGACACTCTGCACTTGGTTGTGACAGAGGGAGGGAGGCCAGTGATCGGGGCTGGCCATCGGGGTGGGCATAGGGGGATGGGGAATTGGGAGATCGGGACTGCTGGGGGAAGAGGGGAGAGATCGAGGTGGGCAGGAGGGGAGGGGTGCAACGATCAGATGGTGGTGGTGTCACATAGCCAGCGATCAGGAGGCCGGCAGTGTGGGGCTACTGCACATGTGCTGATCTCTGCTCTGACAGAACACATATGCACAGTGCCCCGCTCAGTGCTATGCTGCTGGCCGCTCAGTGGGAACTTTTATGCAAATTCAACACTTAGAATTTTTTGGGGAGAATCCCACCCTATATGTTGTTGAATGAGGTTTAACTGGGTTTTAAAGAAATCAACTGAGATCATAATTACTGCTGAAAAACCTCTCTGACCCTGGAAACCTAATTTTATATTTGTGGAATGTCACATTTCTTCACTATGATAAATTTCACATTTTTTTCAAAATAATTTTTATGGAGATTTCTATATGAGAGTCCAGCTTCCAGCTTTTTCTATCAAATCATTTGTTTTATCTTCTGCAAAATATCGTGAAAAGTGAAGAATAATCAGTGAATTTTAGTCCCTGGCATTTTGTCTGTGGGAATACTTCAATGTGATTGGCCACTTACCCTGCTTCATTGTTGTTGAACGCCCGAAGATCCCTTTGACTTGTCGCCAGAATCAAAGTTATGTTGGGAAAGGGGTATTCATGTCATAGAGATTCCTTGATTTTGGGAGCAGCTTTCTTCAAGACCAGTGACAAACAATGAATCTTTGTTGCTGGCCACAAAGTCAGAGTTATTCTTTTATGTTGGCCCTGGGAGCGGGGGGGCCCGGGGTGGGGGGGGGGGGGGGGGGGCGAGGGGGGGGGGGGGTGGGGGGGGGGGGGGGGTCATCTAAGTCAGAAAGCTGTGGATTTAAGCCCCATTTCAGTGAGTTGAGTTTATACTCTGGGCTGACACTTCCCTGCAATGGTGATAGGGTGCTGCACTGTCAGAGATGCAGTCTTTCAGCTACACCGGTACCGAGAAGCCCTTTCAGCTTTCTCAGTAGGAGTGTAACAGGTCTCAGTATTCTATTCATAGAAAAGCAAGAAAAGTATCAGGATCATCATTTAGCTTTCAACCAACATCAGAGATTTCCTGATTATTTCTCCTTGCTGTTTATGGGATCTTGCAACTTGCAGATTCCCTGCTGTCTTTCGCTATCTTTTTTGGCCCATCAATTAGGCCCCCTGCTGTCTTTCCCTACATGACAAAACTATAACACCTCAAAAAGTAATTAATTGGCTGTGAAATTCTTTAGGATGTCCTAAGATCATAAAAGAAACCATGTAACTGCAAATGATCTAGTTTTAAGTCATTACTGCCGATACATTCCCAGATGTTTCTGCCATAAAATTGGCAAAATCTGTTTTCCTCCCTATTTTTGTGGAAAACTCTAAAATTGATCTTTTCATAAAATCATACAGCAAAGCAGGTGACCATTTGGCACATCCTCTCTGTAGCAGTTCTTCCAGCTACCCATAATGACTTTGAACTCCTGCAAATCTCCACTTAACCTAAAGTGAAGTAAACGTTTATTTATTAGTCACAAGTAAGCTTACATTAACACTGCAATGGAGTTAGTGTGAAATTCCCTTAGTCGCCACACTCCAGCGCCTGTTTGATTCAATGTACCTAACCGACACGTCTTTCAGACTGTGGGAGGAAACCAGAGCACCCGGAGGAAATCCACACAGACATAAGGAGAATGTGCAAACTCGACATAGCCAGTGACCCAACTGGGAATCAAACCCAGGTCCCTGGTGCTGTGAGGCTTCAGTGCTAAGCACTGTGCTACCATGCCACTCCACTGGTCTAAGGAAACCAACCGCACCCCATCCTGGTGGTAAATCTTCTCTCCATAGTCTTTACATCCTAAAGTTTAAGTTTAAAGTTCATTTATTAGTCACAAGTAAGGCATACATTAACACTGCAATGAAGTTACTGTGAAAATCTTGTCGCCACATTCCGGCACCTGTTTGGGTCAATGCACCTAACCAGCACGTCTTTCAGAAAGTGGGAGGAAACCGGAGCACCCGGAGGAAACCCACGCAGACACGAGGAGAACGTGCAAACTCCACACAGACAGTGACCTAAGCCGTGATTCGAACCCAGACCCCTGGCACTGTGAGGCAGCAGTGTTAACCACTGTGCCACCGTGCCGCCCTTATTTGGCGCATTCATGTTGAAGTCCAGTGTGTCATGTGAGTGGAGTGTCCAAGTCTCCAAAATGGTATACGTGCTCATCTCCACCCACCTAGGAAGATCCAGGCCAACACGCAGATTGCCCAAAGCATCTTGCACAAAGATTCACAAAATGAATTTTATATTATCTCTATTCTTAACAACAACAAAATGCATTAAAAGTTTAGCCCATTATTAAAACATATTGGGCCAAATGTTCCTGGAAAAATAACAGTGTATTAGTGACATATGCCATTATTAACATGCAAGCATGTTCAGGGAGTGAACAGGTACGGTGCGAGTTGCAAATCTTCATATTGTGCTGGTTGATTTACACTGCTCTGCTGTTTGCCTTGCAAAAATAACTCCTCTCTCTTAACCTCCCCAATATTTATTTTCAGAAATGAATGCACCTACCTGCACATTAATTTCCCTTTAAACTCACCACAGAATGTTAGGGTTGATAGTTCACAGTGTAAGTACCCTTTCAACAGCATAATCCTTGCTTAATACAATAAAAATCAATCTGGCACAGAAGAGGATTGATTTAAAATGTTGAATCTCAGTAGTAAAGTCTTCATCGAAATATCATTTTAATTTTTCTTTTCCTCTCTGGTATTTTTTTTTCTCTCGCTCAGTCCAATCTTTCTTTCCCTCTCATTATTTTGCTTTCAGTGCATGATTTGAATCTAAATCACAATCTTTCTCTTTTGCTTTTGTTTCTTTCTCAGTCCTCAATAGTGAAGAACTAATCAATCCTGTTGATCTTGTCATTCACGAAGATTCCAGATCCCCCATCGACCTCGCTATGCCATTTATCAGCCCACATTTCCAGCAAATTATGGGGTGAAATATCTTCAGGCTAAATGCTGCAGGAAAAGATCTAACTAAGGAGGCATGCTGCAAGATGCCACACTCCAGCAAGGTTTGTTTGACATCCCTCTGTTTATTTCCAGTCATCTGTTGATTTAATTTTTTAAAGTTGTCTGTTTGAACAGTGGGAGCTGATTGCCTTGGCTCAGTGAAAATACACATTGTAATTGGAACCACAACCAAATAGACACCTGTATAGAATGCCTACTATAAAAAGCACCCTTAATATAACATGCTCTGACACCACATCGATCATTCACAGCTCTGCAAGAAGATTGCATATAAAAGTCTTCTATGTAAGAGATAGTTGATTACAATTATGCCTACAGCTCACACACACTTGAAGTCAGAATTTTAGATAAGAACTAAATTAATGTTCATTGAAAACATTCATTTTCGCTTTAATATTCTTTGGATAAATTGGCATTTTCTTTTCAGAAATTATGAATAAATTCTAACATGTTTATAAAAGGGTTTAACACCAATTTCCCCATTACTCTACAGTTATGAGATGACAGCAATCCAGATTACTGCTTCCTGAATTATTGTCCTTTAAATATAATACCCATTTATTCATAAAGTATAAGCTGCTTTACATTTGAATGGCTCCAGCTCTGAACCCACCGTGCTGACAACATAGGGGAAAAAGTGTGAAACTGAAAAAGCTGAACACAAAGAAACTCACCCGACAAACCCCCGCCAATGATTATCACGTCTTGTTTTCCACTGGACATTTTCACCTTATCGGTTTACACCTGCCTTTTGCATGGATAATCTTCGATGAGGCTGTTTGCTGATTTCTGTTGTCTTTGTACAACTTGGTGGCGTTTGGCTCTAGGCTGTAACTAAATCAACCAGCGTTTGTTTGTATGGTCTGCGCTGCACCTGTTCATGCTTTAGACTGCCTGACACGGATGTCCCTCTTTTATCACAGTGTGATGTCTCCTGCTCAGGAGGAGGGACCACTAACAAGGTGGTTCTAGGTTATGCATTTAATTCTTCGAGTGAAGAATCAAAAATGGAAATCTAATGTGGACACATACAAATAAAAGTGTCACGTTTAAAAACAGAGAAAGGATAAAACAAGACACTAAACAGAAATATTGAATTACCTTACTCAGAGCTGTTAATTAAACCATATCCTAAGGTTCTTTAGAGGCCTGCATTTCAGATCACAGTGTTGAGCAGATTAATGATTTGTTTTTACTATCTAAGTTAATTCATCCATTATAGAGATAGAAACCAGACATATTTATGTTTTATTGGCAAGAATCAACATATGTCTCAAAAGTTACCTGGTTGCGAGCATATGCTACCTGTATTCCAGTAACACTGCGTCAACCATTTATAATAACTGTGTCATTTTAACTTCTCAGATTGGTTTTTTTTTGGAGACGTGGAATTAGCTATTGTAAAGTATTTTTTCTTTTCACAGGGAACCAGTTGGTAGATCCAATGAACATCAAGATGTTATAGTGCAACATTACCAATTCATATTATTATTTGAGTCAGCCAATAATATGTAAGTAGAACCTCAAAGATGATCAAAGGATGGTACAATAAAAAACATTCATTGACACTGAAATTTTCAAAATTACTTGTCCTGCATATTTATTACCGTGTCCAACTGGGAATCAAAGATACTCTAGCGCATTGAAAGAGGGAAGTGAAAAAAAAGAAAAATTATGAGTGAATTAAATTCTAGAACTTTAGTATGCCATCTGTCATTCCAAAGTACTTTACAATCAACTGATTACTTTTTAAGTGCAGTCACTGTTGTGCTGTAGGTAAACATAACAGCCAATTTGCATGTAGCAATGCCCTGTTGGGATAATTATAGGACAATCAGGGCCCAATTTTAACTCTGACGATGGGATTTTACGGTCTCACCCAGACAAGACCGGAAATTCCTGCCCAAGGTCAACTGAGATTTCCGTTGTCGGACCCTTGCCCATGCCAATTCTGTGGTGGGCAAGGTGGAAGAGTTCCGACCTGAGCTTGTGAATGGATTTTGGGCAGCACGGTGGCACAGTGGTTAGCATTGCTGCCTCACAGTGCTAGGGACCCGGGTTCAATTCCAGCCTTGGGTCACTTTCTGTGTGGAGTTTGCACATTCTTCCCATGTCTGTGTGGATTTCCTCCAGGTGCTCCGGTTTCCTCCCACAGTCCAAAGGTTAGGTTGATTGACTATGCTAAACTGATTCTAGTGTCAGGGGGATTAGCAGGCTAAGTATGTGGCGTTGCGGGAATAGGGCCTGGGTGGGATTGTGGTCAGTACAGACTTGATGGGCCAAAGGGCCTCCTTCTGCACTATAGAGATTTTGTGGATTCTCAGATTGTGAGTGATTTAAAATCAGGCCCAGCGGGATACTCCAGGAACATACTGAGGTGGATTTTTCAGTCAACACTGTTAATGATGGCTCTCACTGCTGACCTGAGGAAAGCTACCCACTTAGATTTGGCAATCTCTGTGGTGCAGAGCTCCCCATGCCCAGTGTCAGATTGAATCATGTGCTAAGTCAAGGGGATCTCCAGGCATCCCACTACAATGAAATCATCAAGCAGGGTAAGTAGCCAAGTATTCTCACAGACAGCAAACTGGTAAGTAAAAATCACTGAATCTATTCACATTCAATTTTTAGATGACAAAATAAAAAAAGGGACACAGACGGGATTAAAAGAGAAGCTAAATATCAGAAATTTTAAAAATGGAATTTCTTACCATAATGGAGAAAATTGAACTTCTAAAAATAAAAAAAATGCTCTTTCAGCTAATGTAATTATCAACTTAGTTAATCAAATTAGATTGACTTTATCAAAGGCTTTTTAGTGGGTCTTAGAGTGGAATTTCAAATTTGTTCAATGGTATCTAATTAATTGCATTTTGGAGGGACTTCAATAAGGCATTCTTCAGAGAAGCAAATGGTGACAAGTGTTGACAAATTCACTACAAAATCAGGCTGTAAAATCAGGCTGAAATCTAGGCAGACCTTTCAGTGAAGCAACAAGGGAATGGTATTGGTGCTTTATCTTAGATGGGAGATTAAATAGTGATGCAGTCTGCTCCCAACTTGACATTAAAGACCTCATGGCACTATTTGAAAAGAGCAAGGGAGTTCTCCCAGTGGCTTGACCAACATTTATCTCTGAATCAATAATATTTAGATTACCTGACCGTTTATCTCATTGCTGTTTGTGGTATCTTGCTGTGTAATAATTGCTTACTACATTTATCCATACAATAACTGCAATAATGCTTCAAATGTACTTCATTGGCTGTAAAACTCTTTGGGAAATCCTGACGTTGTGAAAGGCGCCATATAAATTCTGGTTTTCAAATGTATTCATAAGTCAATGCCCCGCTACTTGAGCACATGGCTATGAGTCTATGGCGCTATTAAAAGAAGAGCAAAGTTATCCAGCAGCCTGACATACAATTGCTCCCTCAACACCATCAAAAGTAATATCAGGTCATACTCTACCCTTTGTGTGACCTTGCTTTGCGCAAATTAACAGCCATATTCTGCTGTAATTGATCAGACTTCAAAATAGATTAGCTAGTTGTGGAGTCTTTCGGGAACTGGTAAATTATGTAAATATAAGTTAGTTCTTCCCCTTACCAGTTGTAAAAAATGAATAAATTCAACGTATGCTTGTAACATGATGTAGTTGCATAAACAATTCCATATATGTTGTATCTTGGTTGGATTGGCTGCAAAGTGATTGTTGAGACATGGATATGTCTAACAAAGCTGTTTTGTTATATATAACAGAACTATATAGATATACATGACTAGATATTACTGTGAAAGTTAAAAACATTCTCCCACTTGGTCATGTGTCTCTTACATCATCATCATTATAGACAGTGCTGTTTATACAGTCTCACATATTAACCTGTCTCCCCCAAGTCTTTGTCCATTTATATTTTTACTACCCCATCTCACACCCCAAGTCTCTGACTTTGGAGATTCAGTCAGTCAAGAGGCTTCATAACTCTCCCTGAACATTATCTTGTCAGACTTGTAGTGCATGATCTTCCCAGCCCGTTGCGCTGCTTAAATAGGACCGGGAAAAGTCAGCGGGGGGCCGGTAGCAGGATTCCCAGGCCATTTTAAAAAATGTAATCGACCTCACGCTGGAAATCAGTGCGAGGCTGATAACCATATTGAAATTAAACTTTCAATATCATTAGCGAGCACGGGATGGTATCGTCCAGACTTGCCAATGTTTCCCCCCATTGCCAGGAGAGATTCCTCCCCATCAATGGGGACCAGGTGTGATGGCCTCACTGGTGGGGACAGGGGCCATTAAGGCCACCCGGAGGGTAGGGAATGGGAGGGGGGGGGTGCAGAGGGTGCCCCTTGGGCAGTGCCAGCCTGGCACCCTGGGACTATCGACCAGGCATTGGGCAGTGCCAAGGGGGTGAGACTGACTGTGAGGAGCAATCAGTGGTGGTGGTGGAGGGTCTGCTGCATACTCTGCATTGGGGATTGGTGGGGGAGGGAGGAGGGGGCGATTGAGTTTGGCCATTGTGGGGGTTGGGGAATTGTCAGGGAGGCCAGCAATCGGGGAGGGGGCTGTTGGGAGCCGGCAATCGGTGGGAGGGTTAGGGAAGACACCGGGAGGCTGGCGATCGGGGAGCCAGTGCACATGCACCAATCTCTTATTGACAGATTGGCACGTGCGCAGTAGCCCGCTCAGCGCGTTGATGCTGGCCTCTCAGGCAGGATTAGGCTCCACCCTGTCCTCCCTTACTGGCGTGAAGCTCCTAGCTGACTCTGTGACCCACAGAGTGCCGGAAATTCATTCAACTGAGTGCATCCAAAAAGCAGGAGCTTTTCCTGCGCATTGGGAACTTCGTTTCTTTTTGGGAAAATTGGCCCCATAAAATCTGTAGTCTCTCTGAACTTTTTCTTGATTTGGTAAGGCTTCATTGAGGGTTGCAGTATCTCATTCTTTGTCAATTTCTGACTCAACATCTGGTTAGAAACATAGAAAAACTACAGCACAAAACAGGCCCATCGGCCCCACAAGTTGTGCCAAACATATCCCTACCTTTTGGGCCTACCTATAACCCTCCATCCCATTAAGTCCCATGTACTCATCCAGGAGTCTCTTAAAAGATCCTATTGAATTTGCCTCCACCACCACTGATGGCAGCCGATTCCACTCGCCCACCACCCTCTGTGTGAAAATCTTCCCCCTAACATTTCCCCTGTACCTACCCCCAGCACCTTAAACCTGTGTCCTCTTGTAGCAGCCATTTCCACCCTGGGAAGAAGCCTCTGAGAGTCCACCCGATCTATGCCTCTCAACATCTTATATACCTCTATTAGGTCTCCTCTCATCCTACGTCTCTCCAAGGAGAAAAGACCGAGCTCCCTCAGCCTATCCTCATAAGGCATGCCACTCAATCCAGGCAACATCCTTGTAAATCTCCTCTGCACCCTTTCAATCTTTTCCACATCCTTCATGTAATGAGGCAACCAGAACTGAGCACAGTACTCCAAGTGGGGTCTGACGAGGGTCTTATATAGCTGCATCATTATCCCCGGACTCCTAAACTCAATCCCTCGATTGATAAAGGCCAGCACACCATACGCCTTCTTAACAACCTCCTCCACCTGCGGGGCCGATTTTAGAGTCCTATGGACCCGGACCCCAAGGTCCTTCTGATCCTCTACAGTACTAAGAGTCTTTCCCTTTATATTGTACTCCTTCATCCCATTTGACCTGTCAAAATGGACCACTACGCATTTATCTGGGTTGAAGTCCATCTGTCACTTCTCTGCCCAGTTTTGCATCCTATCTATGTCCTTCTGTAACTTCTGACATCCCTCCAGAATATCCACAACCCCACCAACCTTCGTGTTGTCAGCAAACTTACCAACCCATCCCTCCACTTCCTCATCCAGGTCATTTATGAAAATGACAAACAGCAAGGGTCCCAGAACAGATCCCTGGGGCACACCACTGGTGACCGACCTCCATTTAGAAAAAGACCCATCTATACCCACTCTCTTACTCCTTTGGGCAAGCCAGTTCTGGATCCACAGGGCAGCCGCCCCTTGGACCCCATGCCCTCTCACTTTTTCTAGAAGCCTTGCATGGGGGACCTTATCGAACGCCTTGCTAAAATCCATATAAACCACATCTACCGCTTTCCCTTCGTCAATGTGTTTAGTCACATTTTCGAAGAACTCCACCAGGCTTGTAAGGCACGGTCTGCCTTTGACAAAGCTATGCTGAGTATTCTTGAGCATACTAAACCTCTCTAAATGCTCAAATCTTGTCCCTCAGGATCTTCTCCATCAGCTTACCAACCACTGAGGTTAGACTCACTGGTCGGTAATTTCCTGGGCTATCCCTATTCCCCTTCTTGAAAATAGGAACCACATCCGCAATCCTCCAATCCTCCGGCACCTCTCCAGTCTCCATCGACGACGCAAAGATCATCGCCAGAGGCTCTGCAATCTCTTCCCTCGCCCCCCCACAGTAACTTCGGGTACATCCCATCCGGACCCGGCGACGTATCTATCTTGATGCCATTCAAAGATTCCAGCACAACCTCTTTAAGTCCACATACTCAATCTTTTCAGTCCACCGCAAGCCCGCAGTACGTCCACCCAGGTCCTTCTCCTCTGTGAAAACCGAGGCAAAATACTCATTAAGCACCTCTGCCATTTCTACTGGTCCCGTACAGATTTTCCCGCCTTCACCTTTTATAGGCCCTATTCCTTCACGTCTCATCCTTTTACTCTTCACATATTTATAGAACGCCTTAGGGTTTTCCTTAATCCTACCTGCCAAGGCCTTCTCGTGACCCCTTCTAGTTCTTCCTTATGTACGACTGATGATTGCTTATAAGGAATAAAGACAAGATTCCTCCTGTTTCTTTGTTTAGTACTTGCTGAAATATGTACTAAATAAGATCCCTGCTGATTTTCATCTCTAGATTGCTACTCCTTTTCTATTTTATTCTGATCTAGACTCAATCCTTTTCTTCCTCTCTTTGCTGTTATGCTTTCTCAATCATTTGTCTCTCTGCCTTGGATGGATTTTGTAGGTTTACCCCTCTCTGCATTTCACATGCTCTCTCTCCTTGTGTGTTAAGGTGGTTCACTTGAATGGTCTTTCCTGTCTTTCCTTATTCCTGATGAGTCCTTGTGCTCACTCATTCTCAAACTCTCAGATAATCTAGGAAGACTATAAAAAATTGTTTTGATTGGGAAGTTGTGAGAAAACCACTTAATCAATACTTAGTTTCCCTTGAAATCCAGCAGACCTGGTGTAGCAATAAGATTAATATCTTCCAACATAGAAAAGGCAGACATTGCATATCTTGTTAACCTGTAAAGTTTTTACTTCAGCACATCTTCCCAAAAGCGCCAAATCTTTTGCAGAGAAAGCATTCTGCAGTATTTTGCAGGATACTATTCCTGCCTATGGATTTTTTTGGTGCCACGGCACTGGCAGGTAAAATGGCATCCTATACTTTTTGTCCAAATTATTGCTTCTTCCCGGATGTTTCATTTGTATTCCTGTGCTAAGGTACTGTGCTGGAGGTTTCCTGAGCCAAGGTTTTTCTTTTCACCTCTCACTGTCGTCCTGCTCTGTTTACAGACCACTGTTTGTCTCAGGGTAGCATAGTGGAGCAGTGGTTAGCGCTGCTGCCTCACAGCTCCAACACCCCGTGATCAAATTTGAATCAATCAACTTCAAAGGTCATAAAAATTCACACACATTAAGATGAATGATGCCTAAATTATGAGCATTGTTCCCCAAGTAATGACAGTGGATTTATTATAAAGACAGGAACATACCAAATAAAACATTAAGTATTATTTTATCTACTAAAGTTTAAATGTGTGTATGTCCCTTTCTGGCTACAAGTCTAAGCTATGTATTGCTATTCAGACTGGAAATCTACATCCTGGGCTTAGAAGACAATCTGGAGTCTTCAGTCTGTTTTTTTTTGGTTCTGGAGACATTTCCTGTTCTTTAAAAATTACTCTTTCTGTCTGATTAGAAATGATGATGTGTGGTGAATAGTACGTGCATTGGTATGTTTTTATATTACAAATAAATTCCAAGCATTAATGCTTCAAGGAATCAGTTATAAACTGTGTGAAATAGCATCAAGACAAATGACTCGATGAATAAGTTAAATCAAGGCTTTTTTTAAGATTCAGTGAACAATGTACATATGGAAAATATTTAAGGCAGTAAATGCTTTTATATCTTACGTCAGATCAGTAGAAAGCATGTTTTATTCTTAATACTGTTTAATTACAAATTACATTTTAAATACAAATATCAATTTATCCCACAACCATATCAGTGCATATCTAGGCTGAAGGCTGCTTTGGTTGATCTGTAGAGGTCAGTCCACTTTACCAAAAATCACAAATGGGAAGTTAGTGCAATGATAGTAAGCAAGTCAAAATTTTTATTATCCATGGAAACTACAATTTGGCAAGAAGTGCAGCACCAGTCATTGTGGGATATGTGTAAACTATTTCTACAAAGTACTAATTCAAATCCTATAGAGACTCTCAGTGCATTTCAGACCAAATTGTGGCTGTATCATCAGGTCGTCAGATGTATATTAATAACTAAATGTATTCAGATTGAGCTTGAATACCAATGAATAAAGCTAAATGAAGTGGTAATTCAAATTACGCCTCAGATTAAGAAAAAAAAGGCACATTCAAAATTGTTTAAGCAGTGGAATAGACATGATAGTAGATTGCAAAGTGGTCCTGTCACAATTTAAGCCAAGCTATGTAGCTTTGTTGCAGGTCAATGGTTTCCTTTCTCATCAGATACAGAGAAATGGTCTGTGTGCAATTTACCTGTCCCTCTTTCCACAGCTCCTGTAATTCCTTTCCTTTTAGAGGTGCTGAAAAAAACTGGTCCTTCTCTTGTTGAAATTCCAGGATATCTGTTTGTCTAAGTTAATGATCCACTCAGATGTCACAGGAAAAAGGGGCCAAAGTGTTGAATTATTCAATATAATGCAGACTGGTGATGTGTTGACAGTCTGCTCCAGATCTCAAACCATTGTAAATATATCTGGAGTTGAGAAGAAAATTTTTTTATACAAAGAATTTTGTCCACTTTATTCACTAAATCCATTCACAGGAAGAACAGTGAGAAATAAACAATCTATCCTCCTTTAGATGTAGCTGAATTTTGTGGCTTTGAAGGATTTGCTCTCCAGTATCTGCCAGTTCTAACATTTTCCAATATCTGGCACATATAAAAAAATCAGAACATCTACTGGCCAACAACTGTCTGATATGCAGACACAAATAAAAACACAAACAGCCATTGTTTTGTTGACAAATTTATCAAACAGTCAACAACTATTTTCTTGGTTTTGAGAAATAATATTGATTAAACCAACTTCTAACACCACATTGTGCAACTGAAAAGCTGATTAAAACATTGATAGAAAACTTGTTAATGCAACAACTTCATGTAAATAGGGCCACCCAATTCAGTGCTGGACTCCTGAAATGTAGACTCCTAGGTCCAATAATGATTGAAACAATCCCCCTTTGACACAAAAACCAACCAAAGCTGCAAAGTGCCTGCTTCCATTTGTTTGGGCATTAGATTGGCTTGATAAGCAAGATGAAGGGCAATGTAAGAAAAGGGGATCTTGGCTGCAGTCCCATAGCTTCCTTGTTCATCAGTAACCGGAGAGTAATTTGTGTGCAATTCCCTGTCCCTCTTTCCAAAGCTCCTACGGCTCCTTTCACTTTAAGGCTGCAAGTTCCTGGAGGAGCTGTTCTTTCTCCCGCTGAAGTTCCAGGATGTGCTGTTTGTTCTGATCTAGGCGATCCTCCAGCCACTGTAGCAGAGGACCACTAATGGATGACATCTGGCTACACAGATTCTTCGTGAAAACTAGAGACATAAAAGATGAAAAGCAAATATTGTCAGTCAAGAAATTTTAAAACCACATTGGGTGTATTCCACATGAATGGATATTTTTGTACTGAAAATTTGCTAAGAAATGCATAACTAATTCAGAGAAAATAAGTGTTACAAATAGAATTCTAAAGTAAAGTATGTCTCACCCTGAATTTAGCTCATTCTTATTTTAAAAAATGTTCAGAATTACACCGACACAGTGATTTGCTCACATCTTGTAAATGTCAGGTCAAAGAACTCAATCATAGTTTGTACCATTTATTTTAACTGGATCTATAATTTTACACAATAATGGGAACATTACAGTAAAATACTGCTTCCCCATCCTCTTATTATCATTTAATTCATCTGGTGGGATTTATTTAATAATAGGATTGCTTCTGAGCTGGCACTTTCCAGTTTAAGATGCATCACAGCATATCTCCAACAGCAGACAGTGAGAAAGTTTGCTAAATATCAGACTTCTCAAACAGATTTGGCAACCTTTTTCTCTCTTTTAAACTAACTTAAAGATAACTTCTGTAACACTGCCCTTTAAAAGCAAATACTCTACTGTATCAGAAACAGAAAATGCTGGAAAATCTCAGCAGGTCTGACAGCATCTGTGAGGAGGGAATAGAGCCAATGTTTCGAGTCTCGATGACCCTTCATCAGAGCCAACGAAGGGTCATCTCGACTCAGCATCTGTGAGGAGAGAATAGAGCCAATGTTTTGAGTTGAGATGACCCTTCGTTGGCTCTGAAGGGTCATCTAGACTCGAAACATTCAATCCCCATCCTGGCTGGGGTCATTCAGCAATTATCTCCTTGCCCAACCCATGATGGAGGTTGTTGCACTGTGGGTCAGACCTGCCTTCGGGCAGAGAAGTCAAGAAGAAGGAATATAAATTTCAGCACACAGTTAACCATTCTTCCTGCAGAAAACCTTTGTAAACTAAGGGCAAAGGGGAGAAAAAGAGCCAATCTGTGAAACAGCCATCTTTCATCCACATAGTTCTCCTCTTTTTATTATAGTTTCTCTAACTCTCTCATCACAGAACCTCATAGAATCCCCACAATGCAGAATGAGGGCATTCAGCCCATCAAGACTGCACTGACTGTTCGACAGAACATCTACGTCCACCACTCCCTCCTCTTCCACTCCCCTAAACCATGGCTAATCCATCTAACTTACATACATTGGTACACTAAAGGGCAATTTAGAATGGCCAATCCACCTAATCTGTACATTTTTGGACTGTGGAAGGAAACTGGAGCACCCAGAGAAAACCCACGCAGACACCATGAGAATGTGCAAACTCCACACAGACAATCATCCAAGGCTAGATTTGAACCCGGGTCCCTGCTGCCCAGGGTCATAGACACAAGTCTCCAACTATACTCTTCAATTGTGTAAAAGCAAATTACTGCAGATGTTGGAATCTGAAACGAAAACAAAATACTGGAAAATCTCAGTAGCTCTGACAGCACCTGTGGAAAGAGAACAGAACTAACTTTTCAAGTCAGGGTGACTTCAATTATGAACTTAGTGTGCACTTTTTTTTGTTAAAAGTATGGTTTTGGAGGCATAGAGCCATTATCTACCTGATCCATTGTGAATCTTGGTTATAGGGTCCAGATGTGTCAAGCTGAAAGAAATGGTAGAGCGTTTCAGCTTATGGAGAACCTTCTATTGGACACAAACATCTATTGACAGCAAGAAAGTGAACTAGATGAATAAACTTTGCACATACAAAAACAAGGCAAAGGGCACAGTATAATCCAGTAACCCACCAGAAAATCATTATTTTGTTTCCAACAATATAAACACCAATAAATAAAAGCAAATTAAGATGGGAGACGAGAAAGCAGATTAACCGAGTCTCCTGCTATAGGGAGGAGGAATGTCTCAGGATTGTTTGTACAAGAGATAATGAATCAAACTGATGCTTGTGATAGTTACAGAGCTGTTAGAATCATCAATTGCTTTTAATTTGGCTTCTAAATAATGGCTTCAACAGAAGTATTCTGTTCAAAAACTCTGGAATTTCAGATTGAGAAATGGTTTGTGGACGCAAACAGTAATGAGTTAGTGACCATCATGTATTTTCACTGGAATATATGTTAGTTTTGATTACATCAAATAAAAAAAATTGGGGTAACTGAATCAGGATCACAGCATTTGATTATTGTGAAGAAGAGAAAGACTGGATGATTCAGTGGGCTGCTGGCTGCCCTTTCACTCTGGAGGGGGGGGGGCAAAGTTCACTGTCTGAAGGCCATCAAAAGTCTCAAGTGAATAGGTCTTGGCAGTCCGAACCACATACAAGTGAGCTTGAACCTTCAGCAAAAAGTAATTAATTCAGGTTCTAATAATCAAACATAAATCTGATGCCGATGAGGAGGCGGTGGCATTATGGCATTGTCACTGGACTAGTAATCCAGAAACCCAGGGTAATACTCTGGGGACCAGAGTTTGAATCCCACCGTGGCAAACGGTGGAATTTAACTCCAATAACTACTCCTGAAATTAACAGTCTAATGATGACCATGGAACCATTGGTTCACTAATGTCCTTTAGGGAAGGAAATCTGCCATCCTTACCTGGTCTGGCCTACATGTGATTCCAGATTCACAGCAATGTGGCTGTCTCTGAAATGGCCCAGCAAGCCACTCAGTTCGAGGGCAATTAGGGGTGGGCAGCAAATGCTAATAACCTTGCCAGAGATGCACACATCCCATGAAAGAATAAAGAAAACAAAGGTTTAACTCAGCACTAATTTCAGTTTAGTGTTAATCATATAGATTACTGATATGATAAAATGACAAAGAGGGTGATCTTTAAATGTATGCATTAGCACACTGTTGGGGCAAAGTATCTGTATCTGACCCATGTTATACTTGGTTTTCAGGTTCTTGATGCTAGGCTGCAAATTAACATTGTAGCATTAGCACCATCTGTTTGATAAGTAAACAGCACGGTAGCACAGTGGTTAGCACTGCTGCTTCACAGCTCCAGGAACCTGGGTTCGATTCCCGGCTTGGGTCACTGTCTGTGTGGAGTTTGCACATTCTTCCTGTGTCTGCGTGGGTTTCCTCCGGGTGCTCCGGTTTCCTCCCACAGTCTAAAGATGTGCGGGTTAGGTTGATTGGCCATGCTAAAATTGTCCCTTAGTGTGCTGGGATGCGTAGGTTAGAGGGATTAGCGGGTAAGTGTGTAGGGATATGGGGGTAGGGCCTGGGTGGGATTGTGGTCGGTGCAGACCCGATGGGCCAGATGGCCTCTTTCTGCACTGTAGGGTTTATATATGATAAATGAAAATGTTTACATAAAAATAAGTCAACAAAACCATAATGTGGCTGACAAAACCATAATCACTTCTATGACATGCAGGAGGGAATAAAATGCCATCCTTTAGTCTGCACTATAATACAGGTTCCTTTACAGCACTGACCTCAGTGTTTTTTCTCCAGAGTGATCATGCATCCACTCAACAGAACTGAAGGACTTCATTGACAATTGATCACATATATTATATATAAACACACATATACATAAATTCAACATAGGAAGAGGAGCAGGTCATTTAGCCTCCAAGCCTTTTCCTCCATTGAATGAGATCATGGCGATTTGTGATCTAACTCCATATACCCAGTTTTGCCTCATAACCCTTCATGCTTTTGGTCCACAAAAATATATCAATCTCAAATTTAAAATTAATACTTCATCTACATATGGGAGTCGATTAGCTCAGTTGGCTAAATGGTATAGAATGATATAAATGACACACATACAGTCCCCATACTGGTTGTGATAGATTACAGAAGCCTTCCCTTTTGCCTTGTCCTATTATTAATGCGGGAGTGGTGCTCCTCAAGCTATAATCCCTTGTGAACAATAACTAATTTTTTAACTGATCTATCATCAACTGAAGTTTGTGCAAGGAAGTTCCAAATTTGTACCATTCTTGACATGAAGAAGTGATTCCCAATTTCACCTCTAAAAGTTCTGGCTCTAATCTTTTGCCTAATCTCCTTAACTCCAGACTTCCTGACTAGAGGAAATTGTTTTTTCCCCAATTTATCCTATTTGGTCCTCTTATACCATAAAACTTTGATCAAAACAACCCTCAACCTCTAAATTCTAGGAACATAATCCTAGTTTGTGTGATCTCTCCTCATAATTTAACTTTGAGACAAGGTATCATTTTAATAAATCTATGCTGCATTTCTTCCAAAGGCCAATATATCCTCCCTAAGGCGTGATGTCCAGAAATGCTCATCGTATTTCAGTGTGATCTAAACAAAGCTTCACATAGCTGAAGCATGTCTTTTAATCCCTTGTATTCCATTCCTCTTGATATAAAGGCCATCATTCCACTAGTTTTGTTGATAATTTTCTCTACCTGTTCATACATTTTAATGATTGGCATACCTGGAAGCCAAAGTCTTTTTAGACCGCCACTGTTTCTACCTAGTCACTAGTTAAATAGTGTCAGATGCTCAAGGTGACATCCCATTTCTAACTCTACCTGTGAATTCTTCTGTAAGCATCCTGCTCCTCTTGACAAAGAATTTTTGGAAGTTCCACAGCAGACTCCAGGCACACTTTACCAATGGTTTCATGGGGGACTACGTGAATAGGGATTTCTATGCGTTCATACCTGTAACCAAATTATCAAAAGGTTAATGACATTTGGACAACATCCTAGCCTATAAGCTTAGGTCAAGTACTTTATATTTGTATCACCCCCAGATCAAATTACAGCCCTACTAACTTCTATGTATTCTGAGCATGTAACTTGAAATTGTTTTCTCCACTAATTGGTTATCTCACATAATGTTCACACCCTGACAGAGAAGGCAAACGGTCGGCTCCCAGCCTTTTTGAAAAGTACGAGGACATATGCATGCATGGGCCAACTGTCCGACTTTTCCATTACTTCCACTTAGCATTTTCCCATACTTATAACATTAATCATCTCATTAAAAACGAAGGTCCTCAGTTTACATTATTTTTATCAGAATAACATATATTGCATTATACTTACTCAGAACCTTTCTGTGCTTGAATTGACTGGAAACAGGTATAGAGAACTCGGCCAGTCTGAAAAAACATGTAAAAAACATATTCTTTAATCCTGCCGCCTAATTTTCTATTGTCTTCTTACTTTAAACAACAAATCCATCCAACTGGTGCTTTTTACAATAAGAGCTACCGTAAAATTTAGGTGAAATTCAATTAACTATTCACATCCTGAAGCATAGAATCATAATAATTTTGCAGGAAAGCACTCATGCCTGAATTAAACTTGCTCTGAAAATCAGCCTCTCTCTTTATGGACATATATTCAAATCTAAGACAAATTGAACAAAAGAACAAAGAACAATACAGCACAGGAACAGGCCCTTCGGCCCTCCAAGCCTGCGCCGCTCATGTGCCCAACTAGACCATTCGTTTGTATCCCTCTATTCCCAGTCTGTTCATGTGGCTATCTAGATAAGTCTTAAACGATCCCAGCATGTCCGCCTCAATCACCTTGCTTGGCAGTGCATTCCAGGCCCCCACCACCCTCTGTGTAAAATACGTCCCCCTGACATCTGTGTCGAACCTTGCCCCCCTCACCTTGAACCCGTGACCCCTTGTGTTCGTCACCTCCGACCTGGGAAAAAGCTTCCCACTGTTCACCCTATATTATAATGAAGGGATAAATGTGACTTTTACCTTTGATAGCAGTAAGATATGGATGTGAAACACATTTGGATCAGTATCAACCCAAGTCTACAGCACAAAACTAGCAATAAATCATTACAAATTGGCAATCATGCTCATCAATGCAACAAGGAGGATTTGTCTGGGCAACGTTATATTGTTGCAGCAGATAGTCCTTTTTTGAGCTTGGATTTTGAAAAATTTATTCAAAGTATGTGAACGTCACGGGCAAGAACTGATTTATTGCCCATCCCAGAAGGTGGTGGTAATTCTCCTTAAACTAACTGCAGTCCATGTGGTGATATTACTCCCATATTGCTGTCAGGTAGGTGGCTCCAGTGATGATGGAAAATGCCAATATGTTTTCTTCTGAGCTCAGTTGATGTCACTACTGAATGGTTGTTTCTTTGGAGTATACAAGGACATCCAGTCGCGAGTCTACCATTAGCACGAGATTTCAATGATGTAGTGGCGATGGATCAAAAGATATGGGGCAATGACAAAGGCGTCTATCTATTGCACTTTGTGGACATGGCCACCCAGTTTAGCCTATCTATGGTGATTTACAGAAAAGATAAAAAGACCATTATAGATAAAATTATGGATTCAAACAGGATTGGGGGCACCGTCTAAATTTTTGACGGACAATGGGGGTGAATTCGCAAATGATGAGTTTCAAAGTATGTGCAAAAATTTAAATATTGTAATAATGCAAACCGCAGCAGAGAGCCCATTCAGCAATGGGCTCTGTGAAAGGGATCACGTAGCTATAGATGACATGTTGCATAAAATTTTGGCAGATCAACTGGGCTGTAAATTGCAGGTTGCATTACCATGGGCAGTGCACGTGAAAATTCTTTACAGATGGTGGGGGGGACTATAGTCCATACCAGTTGGGTACGAATCCAAAGTTGCCATCAGTATTAACAGATGCCTCTCCGGCACTAGAAGGGATAAGCATTAGCTCCATGTTTTCGGCACACTTTAACGCTATGCATGCAGGGAGAAAGGCTTTCATTAAGGCTGAGGTTTCAGAACGGATAAGAAGGGCCCTTACTCCAAACTTGGGGCCTTGCCCTGGGCCAATCCAAGCTCCCCACAATTCCCAACAGGTTCTTATTTATAGTGATATTATTTATATCTATGAACTATATCTATATCTAGTGAACTATATTTATAGTTCTTATTTATAGCTAAATGTGGTCAGACAATACCCCACTCTGAAACCAAGTGGCAGATGCCACCCAATTGAGCTTCTGTAGATTTCTCCTCAAATCCTCCAGATGACTAGGGCGGCACGGTAGCACAGTGGTTAGCACTGCTGCTTCACAGCTCCAGGGACCTGGGTTCGATTCCCGGCTTGGGTCACTGTCTGTGTGGAGTTTGCACATTCTCCTCGTGTCTGCGTGGGTTTCGTCCGGGTGCTCCGGTTTCCTCCCACGATCCAAAGATGTGCGGGTTAGGTTGATTGACCATGCTAAATTTGCCCCTTAGTGTCCTGGGATGCGTAGGTTAGAGGGATTAGCGGGTAAAATATGTAGGGATATGGGGGTAGGGTCTGGGTGGGATTGTGGTCGGTGCAGACACGATGGGCTGAATGGCTTCTTTCTGTACTGTAGGGTTTCTATGATTTCTATGACTATTTCACTGCCAGTCAATTGATCTCACTGGACTCTGGCTTCCACTTGAGACTTTCCGAACTCCGCTCTTGAAAAGACACACCTTAAAACTTCCTTTCAAACAATGTCTTCCCACGACTGTTTCCAGCAAGGATCCATTTCCAGGATTTGCAACTTTACTTTCAGTATTTCTCTGAATAACTGCAAGCTTTCAAACTTGCACACAACCTCTCAGGGATCTAGCATCAACTTTAACTTCACAGGCTGCAGTAAGATATCACCAACTTCAGGAGTGCTTCTGATATCTCCAGCTTTACTTCAGTCTTCCTGGACACTTCTCTGAATTCTCTAGTTTATATAACTAACTATCCTTTAGTTTCTGGTACCTGCATTCTTGCACATTACTCCACTGTTCTGCATCTGACAGAGCAGAGAGAGCAGTTCTCTCCAGTTGCTAAGCTCCTTTTGCCTGGGTCCAGTTAAACTAAAAACACTTAGGGTGGGGGGTAGAATTCTTCCATCCCGCTGCGCTGATGTTTTAGTGCAGCGGGCCGGGAGACTCTAGCGCCAGTCCGGTTCTGAGCGCGTCTCCCAGCGCCGGATTTCCAGCGTGGAGCTGCATTATATTTCAGACCTTAATTTTAAAATGATTTAAACATAATTAGTGGGCCCGGTACTGAAGTCGTCAGGCCCGCTAGCCTCTCCTCCCCTCTGCCAGGAGTATTTCACTCCAGTGGGGTTTATTGTAGCTCCCCACTAACGGGGAGCTGATGGCCCAACCCCACCCCGCTGGAGTGAAGGGGGCAACTGAGGCCCCCCAGAGGTTCAGGTGCCGGAGGAGGTGCCCCCTGGCCATTGCTACATTGACAGTGCCAGCCTGGGCCCCCTGCACTGCCCAAGGGGCAAAGTGCCAATGCCCAGTGGGCACATTGCCCCTTTGCCTGGTGGGCAATACCAATCGGTGGGAGGGGGGTGCCCTGCTGCCACTACAGTCGGGATCAGTGGGGGAAGGAGGGAGGCCAGCGATTGGTGGGTGGGGGTGGGGGGGCGGTCAGCAATATGGTGAGGGGTGAGATCGAGGTGGACTGGGAGGGTGGGGTCAAAGCTGCCCCGGGTGTGTTCGGGGAGCCAGCGATCAGGCTGTGAGGGGGCTGAGAGGGTCAGCGTTGCGCAGTTATGGGGCTGGCCAGTAATTGGGAGGCCGGCAGACAGACGCCACTGCACACGTGCTGACCTTGACGCTGACAGATCGGTGCGCACGCAGTAGCCCGGTCAGCGCTATGCTGTCAACCTTTCTAGCAGGAATAGGCCCCGCCCACTGATTTGTAATGAGATTTAGGCTAGTGCATTCTGCACTACAGAGTGTGGGAGATTCATTTTGAAAATCCCGCTGAAAAAAACGGCACGGTTTACTCTAGTTTTCACGCGAATTCAATACTTGGAATTTTTTTGTGGGATTCCTCTCCGGTCTTTTTCTTAAAGGTGGCCCATGGTTGCTATGCAACAGCTCATTCTTTCTCCAAGGCTCACAACATAAGCACAATAGAGACACATTTTAAACTGAAACCAAAAATCCCCATACATGCAAACACCTTTGTTTAACATGAATCTAACTAGAGTTTTACCCTTTCTTACCCAGAAAAACGAAATTAAACTCACTTAAATCCATATCTTACTTCTGATACCTAACAGTACAAATGTAGGTCATTTAAAACTACCTTGGCTTTCTGACAGTTTCTAAGTCAGGATGTAATTTACTGACAAGAGGTTTTTCTTCACTAAACTTTCATTTTGATCTGTCTGGCATCAACAATGCTGTTTGTCAACAGCCACTAAAAGGCAAAAGCAGGTCAAATGATTCTCTCTACCATCCTTTGAGAAAGCAGTAAACCATGAAAATAAAACCAAAATACTGCAGATTCTGGAGATCTCAAATAAAAACAGAAAGTGCTGGAAAAGCTCAGCAGTTCTGTGGAGAAAGAAACAGAGTTATGTTTCAAGTCCAATCTGACTTTTCTTCAGAAGCAGTAAACCACCACCGACTGCCACCAAAGGGACACTCATAAGAGTAAAGAGCTAGTATGTACCTTGGTATTCTTGTCCTCAATGAAACAGGAGAAGATCAGTCCTACGAAGCCCTGGTCCATCATCTGGTACATGGCCTGAGTACGGACATCTGACAGAGATAACAGAGATTACAAAGAAATTGATCAAGTTTGCTTCTTGAATAGGTTAGTCATGTAAATTGAACCGGCAAGGAAACTAAATGGACTCCAAACCATTCCAGCAAAAAGACATTAACAGTTAGGATCTGAATTGGTATATTACAGACATAACACAAATTTTACTGGCAAGGTGCACTTCTATTATGACCTATTGCATAATATCCGAAGGGCTAACATAACTGTCTGCCCTGTCTGACAGTTACTGTCAAAATCCTTAAGGAAATATATCCACTGCCTGCAAAATGAATAGCAAAGAATCAATTTTCTCTTTTAAGCAGACTCAAACAAAACATTGTGAGATCACAGAAGTTCATGCTGCATGACAATATTCGATAACAAAGTCTCTTAACAAATTAAAGCCACTGGATAAAGCTCCCTGATGACCTTGGGGTAAAAACCATCCAAAATGCTTAGTAAAATGTGAAAAGCCTTTTGGTTTACCTAGTTTATTTTTAAATGGAAGCATCCATATGTCTCTTTGATAACATGAGTCCACTTGACCCAAAGGTTCCAGATTCTGTTCTGATTTTGCCAGTCTAGGGAATCAATGGGGATACTTCAACTAGGTTGTAAACCACAAAGCCAGGCAGGAAGAAGAAAATACAAATAAGCGAGGCAGTGATCCTATGGTGAACTCCGCTGTAAGTACACGTGCTCTGGACAATCAGTTAAGATACAAATGTCAATGTTTTTTTTCAACTTTTATTGAAGATGGTGGGAAAAATTGGGAGGTGTGCACAATGAACAGTCAATCCACAATGCTAACATCAACATCTGTCAGTGAATGTTAAAAGTCTATCTCAGTGTCCTGGTTCATACATAAAATTAATTTATTTGAGCAAGGTACCAGAAGAATGCTATGGGAGGAAAAGCAGGAAATTGCAGGGGCTCTGATGCGAATTTTTAATTTCTCTCTGGCCATGGGGGAAGTTCCGCACACATGAGGACGGCCTAAACCAGGATGTTGGATTTATGTCACATTATCAGTAACCCCCACAGCTTGCCTCCTGGGCTTGCAGAATCTCACTAGCTGTTCTGTCTGGAGACAATACACATCTCTTTAACCTGGGTTTAATGCTCCCTCCACCCACATTGTCTGGACCTTTAAGACCTGGCTGGCTTTAGGGATTCGCATTCTAATCAGTATTCTGCAACTTGATTTTGTGTCTGTGCCCTGTTTGAGAGCACATTTCCACTCCATCTGACAAAGGAGCAGCACTCCGAAAGCTTATGGTATTTGCTATCAAATAAACCTGTTGGACTTTAACCTGGTGTTGTGAGACTTCTTAATGTGTTCAACCCAGTCAATGCCGGCATCTCCACATCATGGCGGAAGTGCCAGACAACTGGAGGACGGCTAATGTGGTTCCACTTTTCAAGAAGGATGGTAGAGATGAACCAGACAATTACAGACCGGTGAATCTCACATCAGTGGCAGGAAAATTATTGGAGAAAATTCTGAAGAAGAGAACTAACCTCCACTTGGAAAGGCATGGGCTGATTAGTGATAGTCAGCATGGCTTTGTCAGAGGGAGGTCATGCCTAACAAATTAGAGAAACTTTTTCGAAAATGTCTGTTGTTGTAAAGAATTATTTTTCAAACTGGAGGCCTGTGACCAGCGGTGTGCCTCAGGGATCAGTGCTGGGCCCACTGTTATTTGTCATTTATATTAATGATTTGGATGAGAATATAGGGGGCATGGTTAGTAAGTTTGCAGATGACACCAAGATTGGAGGCATGGTGGACAGTGAGGAAGGTTATCTCCAATTGCAGCGGGATCTTGATCAATTGGGCCAGTGGGCTGACGAATGGCAGATGGAGTTTAATTTAGACAAATGCGAGGTAATGCATTTTGGTCGGTTGAACCAGGGCAGGACTTACTCAGTTAATGGTAGGGCGTTGGGGAGAGTTACAGAACAAAGAGATCTAGGGTACATGTTCATAGGTCCTTGAAAGTGGAGTCACAGGTGGACAGAGTGGTGAAGAAGGCATTCGGCATGCTTGGTTTCATTGGTCAGAACATTGAATACAGGAGTTGGGACGTCTTGTTAAAGTTGTACAATACATTGGTAAGGCCACACTTGGAATACTGTGTGCAATTCTGGTCACCCTATTATAGAAAGGATATTATTAAACTAGAAAGAGCGCAGAAAAGATTTACTAGGATGCTACTGGGACTTGATGGATTGAGTTATAAGGAGAGGCTCAATAGACTGGGACTTTTTTCTCTGGAGCGTAGGAGGCTGAGGGGTGACCTTATAGAGGTCTATAAAATAATGAGGGGCATAGACAAGGTAGACAGTCAATATCTTTTCCCAAAGGTAGGGGAGTCTAAAACTAGAGGGCATAGGTTTAAGGTGAGAGGGGAGAGATACAAAAGTGTCCAGAGGGGCAATTTTTTCACACAGAGGTTGGTGAGTGTCTGGAACAAGCTGCCAGAGGTAGTAGTAGAGGCGGGTGCAATTTCATCTTTTAAAAAGCATTTAGATAGTTACATGGGTACGATGGGTATAGAGGGATATGGGCCAAATGCGGGCAATTGGGATTAGTTTAGGGGTTTTAAAAAATAAGGGCGGCATGGACAAGTTGGGCCGAAGGGCCTGTTTCCATGCTGTAAACCTCTATGAATCTATAACTCTGTTGATGAGAGAAGTGCAGTTGATGTAGTTTATATGGGTTTTAGCAGAACTTTTGACAAGGTCCACATGGGAGATTGATTGAGAAGGTTGAAGCACATGGAATTCAGGGAAACCTGGTGAGATGGATCCAAAACTGGCTTAGTAATAGGACACAAAGGGTGGTGGTGGAAGGCTATTTGAGTGACTGGAGGCTGGTGTCCAGTGTCATACCATAAGGTTCAGTGCTGGGTCCCTATTGTTTGTTATATACATAAATGATACAGATGTAGAGGAAATAATAAGCAAGTTTGGAGTTGACACCAAGATTGGTAGGGTGGCTAACAGTAAAGAAGAAGGTTGTAGGTTACAGGAAGATATAGATGGGTTGGTCAGATGGACAGAGAAGTGGCAGATGGTATTTCACCCTGATAAGTGCAAGGTGATGCACTTTGGAAGAAGAAACAAGACAAAGGAGTATTTAGTGAATGATAGGACACTCGGAAGCTCAGAGGAACAAATGGATCTTGGATACTTATTCACAGATTCCTGAAGGTGGAAGAGCAGGTGAATAGGGTAGTTAAGAAGGCATAAGGGACACTTGCTTTTATCAGTTGTGGTAGAGAATAAGAACAAGGAGGTTATGTTGGAGCTGTACAGAACACTGGATGACCAGAGCTGGAGTACTGTATGGAATTCTAGTCACCTCACTATAGGAAGAATGTGATTGCACTACGGGGGTACAGATGAGATGCATCAGGATATTGCCTGGGTTGGAGCAGTTGAGCTATAAGACCCGATAGGCTTGGATTGTTTTCTTTACAGCAGAGAAGGCTGAGGGGGGACATGACTGAGGTATAAGATTATGAGGGGTATGGACAGGGTGAATAAGAAGCAGCTGTTCCCCTTGGTTCAGGAGTCAATCACGAGGGGTAGGAGATTCAGGGGGATTTAAGATTTATTTTTCCCCACTCAGAAGGTGGTGAAAATCTGGAATGCATTTCCAGGGAAGGTTGTGGAGGCCAGAAACCTTACAACCATTAAAAAATATTTGGATGAGCACTTGAAAAATCATTACATTCAAGGATATGAGACAAGTGCTGGAAAATGGCATTCCCATGACTTTAGTAATAGTTATTGTTGGTGCAGGCTCGATGGGCTGAAGGTACTTTTCTGCGCGGTACGACTCTATGGCTGTTAACAACTTTGGCATTAAGGAGAAAAGGGGAGAAAAGTCATCACTAGCAAGGGATACCTACTCTCTTAACTACTCACATAAATCATCTTAGCTTCACTGTTACTTGATACCTAATTCAATCATTTACTTACCCACATGTGAAGGCCATACAGTGATATGAGGGTGAGAATGATACCATCCTACCACTCTCATTGGGCGACCAGTCATTTCAGCTAACCTGTGCGAGTTGTCAAAGATCGTAAATGAAATCTCTGCCGCATAAGCTTTAAGCGATGCATCTTAGAATCATAAAATCACCTTCCTAGAATCCTGCAAATTCACAAACTCGATATAATGCAAACCTCCCTAGAATCCTCTGACATCAAAGCACATCAGAAAATATGAACTTCTCCTAATCCAAATAGAAATACAGAAAAATAAGGTTGTGAAGGAATATTATGATTTAAAAAGACATTTTCTTGTCTCATCTCAGTAGCTTCCAGTTAAATAGGCAAGATTAAATTTGTTTCATATGTTGATATAGCAGCATGGAGGGAGATTTACTCTTCATCTCCTAGTAATTTTAGTCTGCATTCAACTTCAAAACCCACGTGTAAGACTAACATTCTTATATCCTTATTAAGAACCAAGAATTTGGTGTTGTAGATGTGGGGGGTGTCATTTTGAAGCAGATTACATCCTTCCTCAGATTTCCTTTTAGTGGAGCTACGTTTCTAAACTCAGTGGGCCCGGTAGTAGTATACCAATGCATCCCTATCAGCTACTACTTTCAGCTGCTGCTCTGCTGCACTAGTACTGATATTTAAATGACAATTTTCCCTCTCACTCCTGTCCAGGCTTTCTTTTCTGATTTTTTGAAGTGAGCAGGGTAGATGCAGGGAGAAATGCAAATTCAGCAACAACAGCCAGCACTAGAATCAAAACAGTCACTGAAATATCATAACAATAATGGAGTGGAACAATACACTAATGGGAATGCACTGTATGAAATGAAAGTGAGGGTCAATGTATTTGTGGATATGTCAACCTATACACAATGGCAAATTTAGGGTATTAGAAGCTTCGTCATTTCAGTGTTCAATTTATATGAAGGTCGTGGATCTATCTAGGGTGGAAATTGTTGGTTGCCTTGTACCGGAGTTAAAATGGTTACAAATACTATTATCCGAGCTCAGACTGTTTCACAAGGCAATGGGGGAAGCAAGCTTTACTCTCCACGTAACCTGTATTTATCCAATCTTGGTCTGCTGAACAGGACACTGACTGCAAAAGATCCTTATTTCCGAGCATTTAGATGTCTCACCTTGATAAAATATTTTTTTAAACTATGGCAATATATTGCTAGCCAACAAAAATGTGATCATACGTGAATCTCAGAGTCTGTCCTGATAGTAATCTCTATGGAAAGGATATCTCAGCTTCAGTAGAGGCTGCAGAAAGTTGCTCTGGAGAAATTTCCACCCGATCCTTGCGTTTGTCCGAGCGGCGAAGAATTATGACAGAATGGATATGAACAATTCTGCTTGTGTCAACCTGAAACAAAAATGAAGAGGTTAATTACCTTCTGTTTCATTATAGCATATCAAAGGGAATTGGTGGCAAACTGGGTTAGAACATTCTCTCTTATCCCTGGAACCTGGTCTCGTATCCGGCCGGAGAGAACAGATTAAAATTTTCTGTCTGCTGACTGTGAGCTTTTGCCGTTCCAATTAAACTTGAGATGATTGTGGAAATGGAAATATCACACTGGTGCAATGCAGTGTGATCTACTGAGATTCCAAATAATTGGAATATTGGAGTAAGATAGAGAGATCTCTGCATCCTATTCATGTTATACCTGAGTGTACATAATGCTGATACTGAATAGCTAAAATTAAAGTGTTCTGTTTCCCTATTGGTAACATGCTTCAGAACTAATTAAACATAACACAAAAACACAGTCGATGCTGGGATTTTTCTGTATTTCTCCAATCAACCATTTGGCAGAAGTGTTGCTCATGTGGCAAAAAACTGGGCTTCCATTAATCTTGAAGTTTATTTATTCAGTGTGTGCAGTCACAGAACCAAGTAACAGCCTTGTCAATGGCTAGATGGAGTTCTTTAAGCCCTTCAAATTTAGTCACTGGACATTCCTCGACAATAAAAGATGAATGAAAGAATGAAAAATATTAGATCTTGAGGAGTCTCGTCAGGACGAGTGTGAAAGGCATGTTTCCAGTAGTGGGAAAATCTACATTAGGGCCCATTTAGCAGGTGAGGAGAAATATTTTCTCTCAGAGGGTTGACGAGCAGTAGGATGAGAGTGGTTTCTGGTGGATGTTTTCTCCTGCCATAGATCCTCAGTGTAGTGGGTTTAACCATATAGGGTGCTATGATGGAAAGCATACTGCTTGTGGGTTGAAGAGGTCATTCAATAAGGACAGGTTTGAGTTGGAGTAGAACTTCTCTAGTACCTTCCCTGGTGCAATTAACCCCCTAATATATGGAGGCAAGGGCAACAATGTTACTGAGGACTGGGAGACAGGGGAGGTGAGTTGGTTGAACAGTACATGATAGCGCACATTATTAAGTTGCACGTCGACAAGTTTGGTGTGGACCGATTGGTACTACTTTCATGCACGGTATTCTTGTATGAGTATGTGATTGGGCAGGGGGGTGGGGGTGGGGGGGGGGGGGGGTCATGAGCAATGATCCCATGAGCTACTGGCCAATTTACTAAGGAGGTAATTGCAAATTGTTTTTTCTGCAGTCTTGATGAGGTGCTGGTTATACTTGAAGTTTCTGCCAAGGATAACACCTGGATAAACAGGACAGGGATAATTGTTCAATTCCTGGTCATCTAGGGTGATGTTCAGTTTCTGGGAATGCTGGCATTGTCGAACACTTTCCATGTTCACTGTGTTGTACTGGTGCTCAGATTTGGGCACCATGTCTTTCAGTGGTCATGATGTGAAGATGCCAGCGTTGGACTGGGGTAAGCACAGTAAGAAGTCTCACAACACCCAGGTTAAAGTCCAACAGGCTTATTTGGCAGCACTAGCTTTCGGAGTCTCAAGCTCCTTCATCAGGTGAGACTTCTTTCAGTGGTCAGCCAGCTTTGCAATAGCCTTATTTAGTGTGCCTTCCAACTCAGGGTACATCTGAGCCAGTATGTTACAGCAGATGTCATCTGCAAAGATAAACTTCTGGGACTGGTTGGAGGTAGACCATTGTTGTACAAGGTGAACCTGGTTGGAGTTAAGCCAGAGACCTGGGCTTGCCCATTCATCCCTTTTCTTCAGGTTCTAGTCTTGTCACATTTATGCACTCGAACCATCTGTCCCAGACTAGCAGTTTAATGGCATCAGTAACAAGAGAGGGAGAAATCTTGAAGTTCCGGTGGTTGATTGAGAGAATCTCTGAGGAAATACCCAAAAATAGTTTGTCCCTTTTGGATTGAATCTGGATATTATAGTTATCTTGCAGTTCCTGGAAATATTACTACAGCAGTGACCAGGAGGAGAGCAGCTGAGCAAGAACAAAGCAGGTGATAAGGTGCAGTGGGAAGATCAAGTCCAAGAGCAGGAGGAGTTGGAGCTGAGCGAGAGCAGAGCTGAAGTAGGAGCAGAGCTTGCTAAAAGGTATAATGGCAGAGCAAAGGTGTGGCCAGAAGGATCACAGGCAGAAATGGGATGAGTGAGGTCAAAGTCAGTGCAGAGAGCAAGGAACAGCAGAACCTGAAGGAACTAAGATCAGTGTCAAGGGCAAGTATGAGGTAAGGATTTCAGAACTAAGACAAGGAACTAGAATTATTAAATCAGATTTTAAATCTTAAATGTTCTTTTTCATAATTTTAGTTAGTCCTAGAAATAAAGGTGTGACTGGGCACTTCAGTCCAGTTAGAAGCACATCTTGTTTCACATGGGAACTCCAGGAAACTTCTCATGTCCTGGACAACCACATGTGCAGAAAGTGTTTGAACTCCAGGTTTTGGAGTTTGAGTGGAGCGAAAGTCAGTGTGTGCAACCACAAGACTGGTTTTCATGGCTAACACATTTCAACAGATGGTCATCCTACAGGTTAAGGATGTGGCGGCAATGGTTAGTTTAACCATAATGGTGGGAATGCTTTTAGAAATTATAATCAGGGATAAAATTAACAATCACTTGGATTAGGGCTGATTAGTTAAAGCAAATTAGCACAGATTTGTTAAACACAAACTGTGTTTTAATTAATTTGATTGAGTTTTTTGACAGGTGGCCTGTCCTGGTACCTAACCATGAATCAAATTTTTCATGCAAAGTGAAACAAAATGCATTCACTAATTTTCTTCCAGCCCATGTGCCTCCCTCCAATCCTAATCCTAACCTTTTAATTTGATCCTAACGCCTGGATTAATTTCTTGTTGTTCTGTTGACACATGAGAAATGCGGGCATTTCTCATCTTAAAAAGACACAGTCTTCTCCACATATTTTACCAAATATCTGAATGCTCTCACAAATAAAACTATCAACACAAGTACAGAATAGCAAACTGTTAACGAACAGTGAGCTCCAGGCGATTCATGGAACAGAAACTGAGGCTTAGTTGGTATTAGGTGGCTGACCTTGTTCTCCCCTCAATAAATTGTAAACTATGATGGCTAACAGCTAGTTTCTGGGCTGAGTTATTCGGTTTCTGTGTCCATTCAGTAGTAGAACAAACACTTTGGCCTGTTGCTGTGATGATGGTGGCTCAAATCTCTGCTGGAGGTGATGCTATAGAACATAGAACAGTACAGCACAGAACAGGCCCTTCGGCCCACGATGTTGTGCCGAGCTTTATCTGAAACCAAGATCAAGCTATCCCACTCCCTATCATCCTGGTGTGCTCCATGTGCCTATCCAATAACCGCTTAAATGTTCCTAAAGTGTCTGACTCCACTATCACTGCAGGCAGTCCATTCCACACCCCAACCACTCTATGTGTAAAGAACCTACCTCTGATATCCTTCCTGTATCTCCCACCACGAACCCTATAGTTATGCCCTCTTGTAATAGCTCCATCCACCCGAGGAAATAGTCTTTGAACGTTCACTCTATCTATCCCCTTCATCATTTTATAAACCTCTATTAAGTCTCCCCTCAGCCTCCTCCGCCCCAGAGAGAACAGCCCTAGCTCCCTCAACCTTTCCACATAAGACCTTCCCTCCAAACCAGGCAGCATCCTGGTAAATCTCCTCTGCACTCTTTCCAGCGCTTCCACATCCTTCTTATAGTGAGGTGACCAGAACTGCACACAATATTCCAAATGTGGTCTCACCAAGGTCCTGTACAGTTGCAGCATAACCCCACGGCTCTTAAACTCCAACCCCCTGTTAATAAAAGCTAACACACTATAGGCCTTCTTCACAGCTCTATCCACTTGAGTGGCAACCTTTAGAGATCTGTGGATATAGACCCCAAGATCTCTCTGTTCCTCCACAGTCTTCAGATCCCTACCTTTGACCCTGTAATCCACATTTAAATTAGTCCTACCAAAATGAATCACCTCACATTTATCAGGGTTAAACTCCATTTGCCATTTTTCAGCCCAGCTTTGCATCCTATCTATGTCTCTTTGCAGCCTACAACAGCCCTCCACCTCATCCACTACTCCACCAATCTTGGTGTCATCAGCAAATTTACTGATCCACCCTTCAGCCCCCTCCTCTAAGTCATTAATAAAAATCACAAAGAGCAGAGGACCAACCACTGATCCCTGCGGCACTCCGCTAGCAACCTGCCTCCAATCCGAAAATTTTCCATCGACCACCACCCTCTGTCTTCGATCAGACAGCCAGTTACCTATCCAATCGGCCAACTTTCCCTCTATCCCACACCTCCTCACTTTCATCATAAGCCGACCACAGGGAACCTTATCAAACGCCTTACTAAAATCCATGTATATGACATCAACTGCCCTACCTTCATCAACACACTTAGTTACCTCCTCAAAAAATTCTATCAAATTTGTGAGGCACGACTTGCCCTTCACGAATCCGTGCTGACTATCCCGGATTAATCCGCATCTTTCTAAATGGTCGTAAATCCCATCTCTAAGGACCTTTTCCATCAATTTACCAACCACCGAAGTAAGACTAACCGGTCTATAATTACCAGGGTCATTTCTATTCCCTTTCTTAAACAGAGGAACAACATTCACCATTCTCCAGTCCTCTGGCACCATCCCCGTGGACAGCGAGGACCCAAAGATCAAAGATCTATAATCAGATACTTATTGGAATTTGAATGATTTCACAGCATTATTATGGACTAATCCAAAATAGTGCAAAATTGCATAAAGCAGGCTCTCCAGCTCCAATGCAATGTGGCTAAAAGGGAATTCGGAAGAATTTGTTTTCCCTTTATTCTTTCAAGGGATATGAGCGTCGCTGGCAAGGCCATCCTTAATTTCCCTTCCATTGGGAGGGCTGCTAGGCCATTTTGGAGGGCAGTTAAAATTGTTGTGGATCTGGAGTCACTAGTAGGCCAGGTTCTGTGCTGTAACAATTCTGTGAATTACTCTACTGTAGTGCAGGGGTCCTAACAATCTGAGCAAAATCCAAATAGCAGAGCTGGGGAAGCATAGATCCAACATCACTTGTTCTTCCCAAGCAAACTAGTTACCACATTCAAATAATTCATATCATTAGCATGGATTGCAATGGTTCAAAACAGCTCACCATTACCTTCTCAAGGGCCAGTAGGGATGGGCAATAAATGCTGGCCTGGCTAGTGATGCCCACATCCCATAAATTAATTAAAAACTCAAAATGTTATTTTCTTGGGAAAAAAGATTTGAATGAAACAATAACAGCTTCCACCACATTGGAACCTGTATATGATTTCTGCAGAGGTTGGGTTAATAGCTCAAGTTCTAAGGTTTACTCCGGTGGTAGCAGCTAGCACTACTGCTTCACAGCACCAGGGACCAGGGTTCAATTCCTGTCTTGGGTGACTGTGTGGAGTATGCACATTCTCCCAGTGTCTGCATGGGTTTCCTCCCACAGTCCAAAGTTGTGTAAGTTAGGTGGATTGGCCATGCTAAATTGCCCCAAGACGTGTAGGTTAGGGGGATTAGCAGAGTAAACACATGGGGTTATAAAAACAGGTGCAGGGTGGGCCTGGTAAGTGTGTGGGGTTACAAAAATGGGTGCAGAATGGGCCTGATTAAGATGTCAGAGAATTGGTGCAGACTCAATGGGCCGAATGGCCTCTTTTTGCACTGTAGGGATTCAATAGCCTCAGTAATTAATCCCTGCACATTATTTTGAAAGGGACTATTTAGAAAAGCTCTTGCAAAACCTCAACAGAGGTGGGGATGGGGTGAATGGCCTCCTGCTGTATGATTTTGTAAGCAGCATCCCATTGAAGGAGTGATGGAAAATCAGGCAGTGCCAGCTGGTTGGTCCTGACGATGGGATGGGGCAGCCTCAGGAATGATGCCCACCCCATCCCCAGACAGGCCCGAGGTGGGGGGGGGGCAGAGAAGGGATGGGGCTGGTTGCCAGGGGTAACGGTGCTCTGCCCGGTTGGGGGTTGGGGGGGGGGGGGGTTGTCAGGGTGACGGTCTCCCGGTTGCTAAGGGAAGGCTCGAGCGAGGTACCTCTCCGATGCAGAGTCCCATCACTTCCTCCTTCTCGGTGGACAGGGCGTGATTTAAACAGACCAGGAACGCGTCCGAGTCCAGGTGAACCCCGCACACCGCCATGTCCGGCCACCCGCATCGAGTGTAAACTCCCTTTAACCAAACCGGATCCCCCTCCCCGACAACATGGACACGCAACCGGTGCCGGGTGAAACAACGCGGCGGCGCAAGTGGGTTCCGGAACATTCGCCGAGTGAAATCGGAGCGGGCGGCGGCCGCAAAAGAAAAATAAACCGAGTGATTACACCATTGCGTGGAAGGCCGAGGGAGTCCGCGTTACTCACTCCGGGGGCTGTAAGGCGGGGGTTAAGAAGATGTTATTTATTCCTCAGCGGCTCATTCTGAGCTGAACCCGAGCAGATTATGAGGTGACACCGGCTCTCCAGCAGGTGAAAGGGGGCAGGAGGAGAGTGAATTGAGGCAGGTGAGAAAACACATAACTAGTTATAAACAGACTCATGAAGAGAACCTATTAACTTTTGCACCTTGTGATTCAAAGGAAGCTGCTCTTGCACAAACCTCCCCCAGCTAGGAGTCCAAATGAAGTGGAATAAAAATATTAATCCCAGTTACTGCAAATTAACGTCAGCGAGTCTTTGACCAAAGGAAGAAACTGGTTTAAAGTTTATTAGCGTCACAAGTAGGCTTACATTAACACTGCAATGAAGTTACTGTGAAAAATCCCCTGGTCGCCACACTCCGGTGCCTGTTCGGGTACACCTAAGGGAGAATTTAGCATGGCCAATTCACCTAACCCGCACGTCTTTCGGACTGTGGGGGAAACCAGAGCACCCGGAGGAAACCCACACAGATACGGGGAGAAAGTGCAAATTCCGTGCAGTGACTCAAGCTGGGGATCGAACCGGGTCTTATTTCTCGAGGAATTAAGGGCTATTTCTCGAGGAATTATTCTCGAGGAATTTCTCGAGGAATTAAGGGCTATTTCTCGAGGAATTAAGGGCTATGCAGTGACTCAAGCTGGGGATCGAACCGGTTCTTATTTCTCGAGGAATTAAGGGCTATGGGGAGAGAGCGGGTAAATGGAGTTGAAATCAACCATGATTGAATGGTGGAGTGGACTCGATGGGCCGAATGGCCTTACTTCCGCTCCTATGTCTTATGGTCTAGGGTCTCTGCCGTTGTGAGGCAGCAGTGCTAACCACAGTGCCACCGTGAATGCAAACACGTGGAGATTTCTTTTACATAGATGAGAGATACACCAAAGTAAGTAAACTAAAGTCACCTCAACTTGGGTGTTTGGGAGTAGAATATGTCTTGAGGGGAGGACGTAATTTTAGAGGCATCAGCAAACTTATCAGAGGTTTTGAAATTGGTTCAAGATAGTGTTTACACTTGTTGCCATATCCAAAACCAGTCGTGGGCAGTAATATGGTCAACTTTGATTTTAATGTTAACTTTGTAGACAGTGATGGTACAATCGTGGGATACTTATTGCTGTCTGCACCTAATATAAATGTTTTAGCTACTGCCGGAATTGGGAACAAAATTCCTGCTAGGCAGTGTAAATAGGGTGGAGCTGGTGATTACAATAACAATAGTTTTGAAACTTGGGACAGAACTGTTCATTTTTTGAATTTTTAAGTTTTGGAATTTTTTGAAGTTTATTTGGAAATTTTGAAAATATATGGTAGCTACCAAAACTCACTTCTTAAACAGAACTTCCCTACTTCTTGGTTTGGTGTGGCGATGAAGGCACCAGTTTTTAAAATTTAAAACAAAAGTACCTTCTCTGGAGAGTCCCATATCAGAATCAGTTCAAAAATCAGGGGTCATTGATTCAGGCTAAGTGGCAGAAAGATTAGAGGGGACATTAGGATTTTTTTATGTGGAGGGTGGTGGGTGCCTGGAATTCGCTGTCTGAATTGATGGTGCAGGCAGAAATCTTTAAGAAGTACCTGGATCTGCACCTTAAATTCTATAAGCTGGAGGGCAGTGGGCCGTGTGCAGGAAGATGGGATTAGATAGGGCAGCTGCGTGTCTTTGGTTCAGCTTGGACAAGATGGGCCAAATGGCCCCCTTCTATGCTTCACTTCTCAAATGATGTAGAGACTTCAGCATGTTTGTGAAACAGAAACTGAGAAGTTACAGTATGAATGCACTTTGGGACTTTTTTTCATTTAAACAGAATGTGGAAATGACTAAATCAACTCTTAAATGTAACTCTTATTTCTGACCTAAACAAGAAATCTGGCGTCAGTGTTGGCAGCTTCATGCTGTTGAGCTGGCTATGATCTTATTTAATTACAAATGAAATCAACAGATTTCTAATCATCTCATGAATTCTTATTGTTTCTCTAAATATCTACTTAAAAGTCTTGCATTTTGCATATGGCCATTACAACTCAAAATATCACATGTGACAATGTTACACATGCAAAATGTGAGTAACGCTTACAGCTGATTAGCTCAGATATACAAGATATTTTATATTCGGAGATCAATAATTGCATTTGCAACAATTAAAAGGATATTTTTTCCACTTGGATCATGTATTCACAGGTTAGCTGAAGGATGGAACTCTATTCTTTTGCCAACTGCATATCTTTGCTGCAGGAACAGAAAAATACCATCTACTACACAAATTATCACATCACTTCCTTATAAAGCTCTCTCAATAAGACTGTTGATTAGTTCCGAGCTCAATAAAGGTGCCAGATCCTGTCTGCCAACCAATGAGAATTTCAACTCAACACAAAAACAGAAAATGCAGGGAAATCTCAGTAGGTCTGACAGCATCTGTGGAGCTGTGACAAAGGATCATCCAGGCTCAAAACATTGGCTCTATTTTCTCTCCTCGGACTTTGTCAGGCCTGCTGAAATTTTGCAGCATTTCTGTTTTTGTTTCAGATTCCAGCATCCACAGTATTTTGCTTTTATCTTAGAATTTCAACTTAGTTTGGGCTGATTTCAGAAGCATCTTCTAAAGATGCATCAGTCAGTTATTAGACTAGTTTAATAAGCTTGGAATATTATCTGTAATTGTGTGCGTGTGTCCTGCCTTATATAAATTTGATTAACAGATTATTTTCATATGATTGAAGCTTTCTTTTTAGAGTATCCAAGGGAAGTGAGACAACTGTACAAAAATGCAAAAAAAGGTGCCATATATGCTCTTCTCTTTTTCAGGCATACTGCCATGTCTACCAAAGACCCCTGCCAGAAACAGGCCTGTGAAATACAGAAGTGCTTACAAGGTAAAATTTAGCATTTTCCCATTTCATTCCATGTACTTAATTTGAAGTATCTCAGTCTAACACTCAGATATACAGTATTATCTATCATAAATTACTTGAATTTTATTGAGACACTAAGATAATGCATGTTCTTTGAGAGTAGAGATTGGAAATCCTTATGTAAAAGAAAGAATTCCAGTGAGACCAGCTAGCTCACAATGGGACAAGTGCTGAGAAATCCGTAGCAGTTGTTTTGGGTGGCATCTGCTACTTGGTTCCAGAGTTTGGGATATCTGACCACTGTTTGCCTCTTGGTTTACATGGACTGAATACTGACTGAGAACATTAGAGTATAAGATAAATATTGTAGGTATTTTCTGTGCTTCACATGGTGTTTGACACTTTATCACTAATATTCAATATACAATTTTCTTTAGCGTTGTTGCATGTTGCTGATACATAACCCAGGCATTACTGCAGTACAGGTGTGTGGTAATAGCAGCTGTTCTGTACACTAGGACTTTTGTTATATTACAGTGGTCTTTGTGGTCAAACACTGCTGCTGTAATTTGTAGAAGGCTGAACTGCCAAGGCTGACCAAATGTTGAATCTCCTTGCCAGTTGTGGCCTTTTGACCAAAGTGGCCATCAAAGTATGAGACGTGCTCAACATATTCCAGAGTCTCTCCTTCAATAATATCCCACAATTCAATGGCCTGTCACAGAATATCTAGACTTGCATACAAAGACTGGCCATTTGAACCCACAGAACCATGAGTTAGTGCCTTCATAAGAGGAAGAAAAACTGATGGGCAAGAAACACACGTGGTTCGGAAATAGATATAGTTGTAGGTAATCTATATTTGCTTTATGTGGGTTGGGCATAAGATATAGTTTAAAGTTTTAGTTTCATTTTTAAAAGTTGCCTGTAAAGCTGTGGGTTTGTTTAGATGCTTGCATTTTTAATAAGGTTATTACAGATCTAAAACAAATACAATTCAAAAAACTGGGCTTTTGCCTGGCAACCAAGGGCCCACACAGAAAAGCAAAGGCAGTTTGAGTGCAGTTGAAAGAATGTAACTTAGAAGCAGGGAGCTTTGCACTGAAATGTCCAGAACAAACAATACACAGAAAACAAGTCCCAGAAACCAGGGAATGTGACAGAAGAGAGTTCCAGAAAGACAATGAAGTCAAGAAACAGGGACAGGAATTTGAGAAACAGGTCCTGTTCAGTGAGGTTCAGGTAGGGGCTCCAAATTTAAAAGACAAAGCTGCAGAAAGCAGATGGAAAGCAAAGTGGGCTTATGAGAAGCCAGAGGTACAAGGTGACCGTAAGGCTGGTGAGTTCTTACTACAGGCCTTTGGAGCAGTTCTGTTGGCATAGCTGGGTATCTGTGAGATTGTGTAGAAAGGAAGCTTGAATGTATCTGGTTTTGCAGGGCAGTCGAAAATTGGAGGTGGATCCTTGATAAAGACTTCCGAGAGAAAGCATCCTTTGAGGAAGATTTCAAGGCATGTTCTTTGAGAATGGAGATTGGAAATCCTTATGTAAAAGAAAGAATTCCATTGAGACCTGCTCACAGTGGGACAAGTGCTGAGAAATCCATAGAAGTTGTTTTCGGTGGCATCTGCCCCTTGGTTTCAGAGTTTGGGATATCTGACCACTGTTTGCCTCTTGGTTTACATGGATTGAATACTGCCTGAGAACATTAGAGTATAAGATAGATTTTGTATCTTGGTATTATCAGTACAAATCTATATATATCTGAAAAGGTAAAGGTGCCATAGTCCCAGATGACCATAGGTTGCTCTCCCCTTTGAGGGAGAGTGCTGACTGGTGGTGATTTAACCTGAGGATCTCCACACCACAGACAAGTGGGAAGGTTGAGAAGGCAGGGCCATCATGAATAACCTCAACCGGTACGTGAATTGAATCTGCGCTGTTAACGTCGCACTGCATCACAAACCTGCCATCCAGCCAACTGAAAAAAGATATGCAACAAAAACAGAAAATGCTGGAAAATCTCAGCAAGTCTGACACCATCTGTGGAGAGAGAACAGAGTTAACATTTTGAGTCTGGATGATCCTTCGTCAGAGGTATGGTATGGTATGGGTGAAGGACTGGTGTAACATTAATATTTTGTCTAATAACTGTAAGCTGACTCCTGTCACTGTGTTCAGTAGCAGCCATCCACATCTCTAAACAAAAAAAAAAGTTAGGTCTCCACCCCAGAACTGACTTGTCCAATAGTAACATCAGCTGGGATCATAAAAGTTTCACCTTCATCACATTGTTCAGTTCATTAGTTTACTTTCTGAGAAGTTAAACCATAATCCAGAGTAATTTCTGGAGGAAAAAGGTTTTGACTCTCTGTTCAGTGCTGCCAGACAACTGGCTGGGGTCAGTGATAGATACTCTGTATGAAAGAAGTACTGGATGAACACCTATGAAACGGGGATGATGCATACTTTTTCATGCTTCTTTTATAGCTTACAATTATCAGGAGAGCAAGTGTCAGCATGTGATCCAAGAAATGCATAAGTGCTGTCAGACATATGCAAAGACATCTGTTTGTTGTTCAGGCTTTTTGAAAGAAGAAGACAAGAAAAGGCTACAAACATCAACTGATTGCCAATGAGTGCAAATCCTTTGCTCATGCCTCAACTTAAGAGATTGCCATGTCGTATCACTGCTGACCACGACGAATTCGAAAGAAGATATAACGATAACAGTGATGACTTTAAATCAGTCAAATGTTAAATCAAATGTACAGAACTGCACAAAAATTAATTGAATAATGTATTAAAGTTTAACCCGTTGTACAGTTTTCTGGCCATCAACTCCACATTATTTCTTAGTAAACTGCCAATAACTGGTATCACAGTTATTTAATCCTAGAATGTGAATATCATTTTGAAACAAGAGCATCCTAATGATAGAGACTCTGTGTAAGATTTAAACAGAAGCACAGTCAGGACCTGGGTGTACATGTGCAGAAATTGCCGAAGGCCGGTTGAAAGTAGTGAATAAAGCATAAGGGATCCTGGGCTTTATAAATAGAGGTATTAAACAAGAAGATTATGGTAAACCTTTATAAGCCACTGGTTCGGCCTCAGCCAGAGAATTGTGACCAGTTCTGGGCACTGCACCTTAAGAAAAATGAGAAGATTTTAGAGTGGGGGTACTCTAAAAGATTTACGAGAATGGTTCCAAGGATAGATTGGTGAAGTTGGGGCTGTTCTCCTTAGGTAGGATTGCGAGGAGATTTGATAGAAATGTTCAAAATCATGAGGAGTCTGGACGGAATAGATGGGGAGCTATTGCTCCAATTGGCACTATTGTCGAGAACCAGATGACACCGATTTAAGGCGATTGTCAAAGGAAGCAATGACAACATGAGGAGAAACCTTTTTATGCAGTCTGGTTTGGACCTGGAATGTGGTGGATTTATTTGAATTAAGTATCTAAAGAGAAAGGTTTTCAGGACTATAAGGGAAAGGGACTAACTGATTAGCTCTTAGAGAGCATAGATGCCAAGCGTCAAATGACTAATCATTCTATCTATAATTGATGTAATTTGCTCCTTGTTAATCTATACGTCAGAATGTCTAGGTATTTAGTGGCAAAGAGGTACTTGCCTCTTGGCTCCCTCCAGAGGCATTACTGTGCACAGAAAAACAATTTCACCATTCCTCTTATAAGATAGCCATCACATGCTAATATGAATTTATTAGAGCAAGATTTGAAACACATTTACTAATCTCTATCAGGTCACTGAACCCTACTTAGTAAAAATATTCCTATAGATTGCTCTTTTACAAGGAATTCTTGATAGGTACCTTATTTCCCCCATTTAAGGAATTACCATGATAGAAGTGTCATGACTCTTTCCCAAGGTTAACACCCGTTTGATATTTTAAAGCTTTCCCGAGTTGTCTGCATTTGTTACAGATACATCATAGCAGTTGAATGCCTAAACCCCAACCATGCATTATTTGGATGAGTCTTAATTCCAGTGCCAGTCTCTCGTTCCCAACCCATCACACAGAAAATAAGCTTTTATGTCGCTTGATTTATCCATTTGAATCTGCTAGGCTCAGCATACATGTCATTCTGCCAATGCAGCCCCTAGCCCAACAAGCTGCCAACTTCTTATACACAAAATAATAAAAATGCATGCATAGCAGCTTTTAAAAATGTCCAGTTTTCATACATTAGTATCTGTTTTCGGATATCCAGATTTGAGATACTGTCCTTGTAGTATTAAAATACGTTCTTTAGTGATGACAGAAAACCCAATGTACAGTGACACCAGTACAGTTGATGGTACCATCTGTACGCAAAAGGAATCATCAGTAAGGTGCACTGGAATACTTACATGATCAACATATAAAATGCATTTCTGTATGGGACATTCATGAAATGAGAATGGAAGAATTCCATGAACATCTTGACGTATATTCAAGCATTAAATAGGACCTTGTGATGAAGCAAAAGTAAGAGTTTAGGATTCTTAGAAATATGGAAGGTCATGTGTCTGATTGACATTGCTCCAATTGTGAAAAGTCATATCCAAAGCTATATGTGCAAACATGCTCTTAGGTGGTATTTTGTAGAACTAGAGTCCATCTCACAATGGACCTGTCCCCAAACAGGCTTTCTTCTTCAATCTTGCATATATTCTTTGAAGAAGGCAAAATATATGTGGAAGATTACTTGGTCCACCTTATCTATCTAGCCCTTAAAGCACCCAGCTTCTTTTTAAATGATTCAGTCATTTTCTGCCATTCTTGTATCCAGAAGTCTAACGCACCTGGCATTTACTCTGTCTGAATTTCCTGACAGTAGCCAATGATGCCAGTCAGAAAATAGATTCTCCCTGCAAAGACATCTGCCTCAGAGCACATTATTTCCATCTATTTCATCTCAAAATACATTCCTCCTCATCTTTCCACTGAGGATGAAAGGCCAATGGCACTGAAGACAAATATTGCAAGAACTATGTCATGTTCCTCGAGTGGCAGAAATTCATCAAGGTTTCTTCAGATGTACTACCTGTACCACCTAGAAAGACAAGTGCCAGGGAACTCCACTATCTTCAAGCCAAACACCACACTTTTATATGAATGGATGTTCCTCCTTTTCACTTGGTCAAAATCTTGGATTTTACTACAACCCAACAGTATTTTGAGAGCCCTTTCACCACCTTTTGTACTTCAAGCATGTCCACCATCACCTTCTTAGGGCAACAAATGCTGACATTGTCAGCCACACCTAAATCCCAAGAATAGATTAAAGCTAGCTGGAATTCCCAAGGATAATTATACCAGGGATCAAGAGAATATATTCTTATGTCTTCTTTCCAAAGAAAATTTAAGAATTGCAGATTTCCAAAATTATCCTATGTAAGACTAGTTTCTGTGCACCTCAGTGCTTCAATTTACAGAACAAATCTCTAGGCCTGATCAAAGCTTTCCAATATCCACAATGACTAATGTCTTGTCATAGGTTGGCCAAAGAAAATCAGTTTGAATCAGAGAAAAGGACCAGTGAAATGGAGACATTCTGCCCAACTGTAAGGAAGTTGTAAGAGCATTGCTGAAAAAAAAACATTTTATTGAAGCTTTTTGTCTTGCGCTCTTCAGGACAATCACAAGAGTACAATGTTAGGGAAATAAGTTTATAGTGTATGAAAAGGGAGTACTGATTTGTTGGCAAGTGGACTTGGATACATGCATTGCCATAGCAAATGCACCAGTTAATTGTCACTGACAGTTAACTGCCAAGCATTGTTTGAAAATTTAAACCAGTCAGCATGACTCTGGTCAAAGCACTGCTCTGAGGAATGAAGCAGCAAATGGCCATCACTTATCTTGTTTAGCTGAAACAGGCACAATGTGTGTACATGTTCATTCTGTCTGCAAAGAACAGGACCCTGTGTATTAACTGATATAGTTTCTGGTATATGCAAATGTGCCACACTGTGAGCCCCTCTTACAATCTTAAATTGGTTGTCAGCATAACTTTTTAGCGCATCACAATTATTTAGCAAATGTTGTCACATCTAATATTGGACACGTGTTTTGACTTTTGCAAGCACTGGCTGGTTGGGTACAGTGTGTACCTAGGCTGTTGGGAACGGCAGAAAGGACATGCCGTTAAGATTCACCAGACTTGGGGATTTTCGTCCTACACACCCAGCATCATACTGACGCAAATTCATATACCACATTACTCATGTCATAGAATCATAGAAATCATAGAAACCCTACAGTGCAGAAAGAGGCCATTCGGCCCATCGAGTCTGCACCGACCACAATCCCACCCAGGCCCTACCCCCATAATCCCTACATATTTTATCTGCTAATCTACGCATCCCAGGACACTAAGGGGCAATTTTGAGCACGGCCAATCAACCTAACCCGCACATCTTTGGACTGTGGGAGGAAACCGGAGCACCCGGAGGAAACCCACGCAGACACGAGGAGAATGTGCAAACTCCACACAGACAGCGACCCAAGCCGGGAATCGAACACAGGCCCCTGGAGCTGTGAAGCAGCAGTGCTAACCACTGTGCTACCGTGCCGCCCTGTCATAGGCTTGTCAGGAGTATCCCGTCAGTGATGAATACATCTTAGTGTTGCAAGGCCTAAAGGCCAACCCAATCATACACATCAATAAACCTGACAAAAGGATGGGAAAAGTCATCTTTAGCAAAAAAGTGACGATATCACCAAAATGCATGTCATTCTTAAGGATCCAAATTTGTATCTATTGGACCTGCTGCTCAATATGACTGGACTGCCTTGCTCGAAAGTAAGCTTTAAAAAAATCAATTTGTTGGACTTGTGCAAGAGCGATAAGTTGCCATGTGATATATATGACAGGGTTCATCCTCACAGCTCACTGCATCCACGTGTGTGTGGGCTGCCTCAGATACATAAAAGTGATGTCCCTTACACCTTATCTATGACCGGTTCTGCACAGCATAAATTGGCCAAATGGTTGGGTGAATTTAACAAAGTTTTCCACATGTACAGTGAGGGATTCCTTCACATTTGCAGAAACCATACAGGACTTGCATATTGATAGCAATGTTGTGTCCACATGCTCATTTGACATGGTCAGCCTATTTACCAATGCTCCACTTGAAGCCATAAATATTTGTGCTGCAGCACTATATCATGGTGATCTAGATGCACCACCAATGCATAAATCAGTACTTAGAGCTTATGAACTCAACAATTCATGCAGTGGAGTTCAGCTTTACCAATACAATTTATGCCCAAATAGATGATGTTGCCATGGGATCCCCCCAGACCCAGCCCTCGCAAACAACTTAGCCAGGCTTCATGAGTAACACTCTTCGACGGAAGGACATTACATCCTACCTCTTGCATATATCCTATATGTGGATGATACATTTGCTATATTTAAATCCATAACATGTAATAATATCTTTACATTGTCTTACTGGGCTCCATAATTCATCTTCGAAATGAACAGTCTAATGAACTCTCCTTGTTTTGACGTACTAGTTGAGAAATCTGCCAGGAGTTTCTCTACCATGCTGTACCCCAAGTCTACCTTCACTGATCAATACACAGGTTGGGATTCGTACAGTTCCACATGCTATAAGATTGGTCTTAGGGATCAAGCCATTTGCTCACCATGCAAGTCTGATGCTGAAATAAGGCACATCAAAGACATCTTACCGGATAAAAGCTGTCTGTCTGCAAACTCATGAATGCGCCTTAGGCTGTCACTTTCAGCCCTGAAAAGTGCCCAGTCTACCTCAGATTACCCTGGAAGAGCCAGAAATCTCAAAGACTGGCAGATCGCGTCAAACAGCAATTAAAAATTACAGCGATTAAAAATTACACTGACAACCAATTTATGATCAGCTAAATGGCCACTTTCTGTGCTATACCATTCAATATTTCCCCATCCTTCCCCACAGAAGGGAAGTGTGACTGCTTTTTTTTTATTGTAAAGGCCACACTGTTGCCACACCAGTGATTCACCCCACTCGCTGGCAACTCTGAAATAAGCACTTCTGACATCCAGTGGCAACTCCATCAGAATATCTTAACATATCACAACCAAAGATTTCATACGGGACTGTTGCAGTAACTTCACAGCTTGGTTATTGAATTGGGGAAAAACATAAAGATGGGTACATAACACATAAAATGGCTGCCTGGCACATAAAAAGTTACCTGGGAAAGAGACATTGAGCAGGCACTGACTTTTGGCGCAGACAACTACTTGAAATTAAAACATGCAGGACAGACAGTTATTTACATGCAGGGAACAAATACTGCAGGAAGTCAGGGTTTGAGGCACTTTTAAGATAAGGACAGACCCAGGACAATAGGGTCTGATAAAGAGATTAGCCACAAATGGGAACGGGAATACATAAATGCAGGAAAACCAATTACTGTATGTATAGACCGAAACTAAATCATTGATAAATCACTGAAAGAGGAAATGTATCCATTCAATGAAACAATGCGATGTTAAAAGCCAATGTCTGTATGTCTAGCTGTAATGGTGTGTTAACTATCGATCCTACTCAACTGTAACAATGTGTTAAATGGCTAATGTCTGGACTATCCATTGTCTGAAAAGTATAAAAATGAACCACTCCTATTGTATCATTGAGAGAAGGTAGCTGCCTAAAGTACTGCGGAGTGCCAGTGCCTTTTCTCCACGAAGCTTCGTTAAATAAAACTGTATTGTTGAACCTCCAGTCTGACTCCGGTGGTTTTCCCACAACAGTTAGTGTCCACATTAGCAATTAGGTCGCACATGGTTAGGCATGTGCGACCTAACTGTAGATTGGGATCTACAGTTAGGTCGCATTGTAGATTGGGATTAATGTAGATTGGGATTAATACAAAAAGCAATGAGATACACAACATTTGGTAAAACTTTATGCAGCACTTTCTCCACACCAAGTTATCAGAATAGTGCATTTTTTCAAGAAACAATACAATTAAAGTACAATCATAAAATAAACATAATGTAAATAGGAGGCACAACGTGGCAAAATATTCAGTAAAGCAGATATATGTACTAAGCATGTGAAGTAACTGTGTACACTTTAAAAATAAATCTCTACATACATGAGAATTTAATGCAAATGATGAGTTTCTCAAACGCATATTAGATTGCAGGCCACAGTACCGCCTTCACCTTGGCACACTTATAAATGCATTTAAATACAGTACACTATTGCAACATCATACATGCCCTTCAGTTGCATTCTTAAATTTAAATCAGGGACACATATCTGACAACAAAATCTCTAATGCATTAATTTTTCCAGCAAACGAACTGCCTCTAAAAATACTGCCTTTTGGCTATAAAGACAAGCAAATACGTTTAAAAATGAAAAAAAAACTATATTGTCTTTTCACTGAATGAATATAGAATACAGCTGTAGCAGCTGCATCCTCCAACCTTCCCTTCACATCCTGTTATATTTATCTGAATAAGAAAAATTTAACTGGTGGTGATGTAGGAGAGAAAAAAAATGACAATTTTCTAATACTAATTTGAAAGGCATTAGATTTTGTTTAGAATCAGTGATTGAAGACTAGGACACATTTTGCAATATTACTGCAGTGATCCTTCCCCATAGGTGCATTAATTTTGAAAGAAAAAGATTCCCCATTTCAGATCATGTATCACAATGACTAAATAACAAACATCTTCAAAACTGTTAGTAAATCCTATTCTCTGGTAGGTCAAGGTCTTCAACTTAAGAATTGTAATTACAGTCAGTAATTTTTGTTTGGTGGACAGAGGCAAGTGCACATATAGCTGTCTTGTGGCCTTGCATCTTTACTTAATTTCCTCAAATTGAAGTCACAATTCCCAAACAAGTAATAAATTAGCGATGCAAACCATCAATGTCCCCATGACAGAACTTACATTTCAATCCAAGTTCTGGATAGGATGGCAAGGGTGGAGGACAAAATCAACTGAGGACATAAATTGTACTATGCCCATTTAAATGAAAGTGACTACCTAAATTTTTGTTAATTAGTAAATGGAAATTTAAAATACTAGAAAGTCATTCAGTAAAACAGATATGAAAGATTTAGACTGAAGAAGAGTTATGTTTGGGTCCCATTCTGAATAGTGCAGATAAAAGCTACTATCTGCTTTAAGTGGATAACTGGAGATGTTTTAAGAACTAAGTCACGAGTTCATCCAAAAATTAGGTGTTTAAATGTAGAGTACAGGTCTTATAGGCCTACACCAAAAATACAAGTTAGTGTCCTACCTTCCATTTTCATAAGTAGCAAATAGAAATTTCAATTGAGCTCACTTTTAAAAGTTAAAAGATAAACTCTCATTTACACCACACCTTCCATGTTCTCAATATGCTCCAAACCCTTCACATTCAATTAAATACTTTTGAAATATAGTCACTGTTGTTGTCAAACACAACATCCAAATCTGTACACAGCAAGGTCCTATGGTAGCTAGATAATCTGTTTCAGTGATCCTAGATAAGAGATAAATATGGGTCAGGACACTGGAACTCTCAAACATTCATAGGATCTCTTACATCTATCCAAGAAGGAATAGGAGGCCTCAGTATAACATTTCATCAGAAAAACACCACCTCTACTAATGCAGCACTCCCTCTACTAGTGTCAACCTGGATTTCATTCTGAAGTGGGATATGAACATATGGCTTTCCGATTCAAAAGCGAGTCTTAACTTTAGAAGTGATAATAACAGTGCAAATGTGGAAATGGCAAGGCATCATAAAAGCCAGTATTATAACATACTTTGAGTATTTTTCCATTTACTGTGACATGAAGTCTTGAAGTCCCAACATTACAAATCTTTTAATCACTACTGCTGAAGCTAAACAAGTTCTAACCCCTAGGTGTACTGCAGCAATTGAATCATAAACATCAAGCTCTGGAAAGGCAGATGATGATTAAGGTTTTGCTTGTAAGCGATATGATCTGAAAACAATTGTGGCAAAGCTATTAGTAAGAATGGAGACATCCAGGAGTGACTTTAAAAGCTAGATTATCATCAAGATGCTCAAAGGACAAAGCAAAACAAGAAAGTGTTTATAAAAAGTCATCTGAACTCTTACGACATTGTGATACCCTTACAATAGTCTCAAGAGTCCAATTTCAGAACTCAAAAATCGCATTGAATTTGTCAATATACCCGTGTCATGCTGACAATTACAGCATGTGGTGTAATACAAACAAGTGGCATAGGTTCCAGTCTTTCTAAAGTGTCATTATGCAGTGCCCAGCCTTCATAAACATCTCAACATTTAGAAAATACGTACTGCTGGTAATGTGCAGCATATAGCTCAACAAACATACAAACATAGGGGCAATGTCAGTTCTGAAGTTACACATGGTGATAAAATGTGCAAGATGTCATGTATGAAGTATCATAATATTTATATTCGGCAGGGAAAGATCACTAGGGTTTGTGATTATACGATGAAACAAGTTAAAATGTGAATCCCATTCTTCAAACAATGCAACCAACCATTTTAAAACATTGTACTACAATTTAGATTATGGTTATAAACCAGGGTAAAAGCAAATGTTGATAGTCTTCTGAATCACATATTAAGAATATTGAGGCCACAGAGTCAATTCAGTAATGCAAATCCCCTCCAGTACAGTATATTGAAGCTACTAGCTTAGCACTGTCTATGGGGTGCTCATACCCTACATAAGAAGCACATACAAATCTATCAATGGTTTCAGGGGCAGGGAGGGAAGTAATAATGGAGTGTAGTTCTTCAATTGAAGTAAAGTCTTCAACTAATCCTCATGAGGCAAGTCCAAGTAGGAATCCACCAACAAAACCCCCAGTGAGGACAATGTTCTTCTTAACAAACACAGTGACCTGTGTAGGGGAGAACAAAATGATAGAACGGTTAGCATCCAATAGCATCTGCAGAGAACAAAGGACACCCTACCTCATGGAACAAGGCTGCAAGTTTAAACTGTTTCTAAAACAGTGATATTTAACAGTGCAAGCCATAAATCTATCAGATTTACATTGTCTAGAGCTGTAATGAGTACTCACTACAGACTGCTAAATTTTGTTTTGGCAGCATTTAATCAAGCAAAGCTTAATGATCAAGTTTAATTAACAAAAATAAATCCTTCAAATATCAATAGGTTTAAAGTAGTTTCAGGAAGGGACAAGGAACAAAGTGAGGATACTTAACTGGAAGAGGGCTAATTTCAGTGAACTAATAAAAGGATCTGGCTCAAGTGGATTGGAAACAAAGATTGATTAGTAAAACATTAACTGGGCCATGGGAGGCCTTCAAAGCAGACATAGTTCAAGTACAGAAGAGGCATGAGAAAAAGGAAGTTAAAGAGCAAGGTTTAACTACTAAATGAGTAATTTACTTTTGTCTTTGCAAAATGAGAGGATGCTGGCAAAATCACAGTAAAGGAGAAGGTAGAAAAATTGGAGAGGATAAAAATATTTAAAGGGGTTTTTAAAAGGCTGGCAGAACTCAAAAGTGTAAGTCATTTGATCCAGATGGGTGAATCCTAGGATGCTGAGGGAAGTAAAAGGAGTAATGACAAAGGCTTTTGTCACAGTCTTTCAATCCTCCTTAGATATGGAAGTGATGTCAGAAGACTGACAACTACAAGCCAGTTAACCCATTTGTCAGCAGTAGAGTAGGGAAACTTCTAAAGACAGTATTCACAGACACCGTCACCCAGAAACACATGGGTTGATAAATGGCAGCCAGTGTGAATTTGATACGGCAAATCAGGTCTGACGAACTTGATTGAGTTCTTTGATGAAGTAACAGAGGGGGGAGTGCTGTTAATGTGCATTTGAAATTTCACAAAGGTTTTTGACCAGATACCACATAATTGACTTGTTAGCAAATTTAAAATTCATTGGGTCAAAGGAGCTGTGGCTGTGTGGATACAAAAGTTTTAAAATTTATTTGTGTCACAAGTAGGCTTACATTAACACTACTATGAAGTTACTGAGAAAATCCCCAAGTCACCACACTCTGGCACCTGTTCGGGTACACTGAGGGAGAATTTAGCCAATGCACCTAACCAGCATACCTTTTGGACTGTGGGAGGAAACTGGAGCACCCGGAGGAGACCCATGAAGACACGGGGAGAAAGTGCAGACACCACACAGACAGTGACCCAAGCCAGGAATCGAACCCAGGTCTCCGTGAGGCAGCAGTGCTAACCACTGTGCCACCATAAAGCAGAGTAGTAGCAGATGGTTGTTTTTCCAGGCTAGAGCCAAGTAGAGTTATGTTCCCTAGGGTTCAGTAATGGGGTTACTGATCTTTTTGATGTAGATTAATCACCTGGATTTGGGTGTAATTTCAAAGTTTGCAGATGACACAGAATTCTGAAATGTAAACAGCAAGGAAAGTAGCTGACTTTAGGAAGTGGAAACTAAAGTCTGACATAGAGGGATCTGCACGTATAGGTCCATGGATCCCTGAAGGTGGCAGCATAGGTGGCTAAGGTGATCAAGAAGGCATACAGCATGCTTGCTTTCATCGGCTGGGGCAGAGTATAAAAGTTGGCAAGTTATGTTATAGCAATATAAAACCTTAGTTCGGCCACGTTGGCAGTTCTGGCACCACATCACCATAAGGACGTGACTGCTTTGGAGAGGGTGCAAAGAAAGTTTACCAGGACATTGCTTGGTCTGAAGGGTTTTAGGTATGAGGAGAGGTTGGATAAACTCAGATTGTTTTCACTGTTAAGACGGAGGCTGAGGGGCAACCTGACAGAAGTCTACAAAATTATGAGAGGCATAGATAGGATAGTCAGAGGCTTTTTCCCCAGGGTGGAAGGGTCAGCTACAAGAAGGCACAGGTTTAAGGTGACAAGTGGTGAGTTTAGGGGGTAGGATGTGCGGGGAAAGTTTTTTTTTACACAGAGGATGGTGGGTGCCTGGAATGCACTGTCAGTAGAGGTGATGGAAGTAGGCAAGTTAGCAATGTTCAAGGTATATTTTGACACACGAAGTCTGACATAAATGGAAGGCAAAGGGGGATAGAAACCGCATATCGGCGCAGGCTTGGTGGGCTGAGGGGCCTGTTCCTGTACTTTGTCCTTTGTAAAGTGAATGTGAAAGTGTGCAAAATGGACATGTTACTGGAGGACTAGCAATGCACTTGAAATAGGTATTGTAGCATGAAGTTAGGAAATGTAAATGTCACCAATGTCCCAGAGGACCATAGGCTGCTCTCCCCTTTTGAGAAAGAGCTGACTGGTGGTGATTTAACCTGAGGGTCACCAGTATGATCAAGAGAAAAGGGGAGTAACCGGAAAAAGAAAACATCAAATCTCTACTGTCCTCAATTACTGTGGGGTAGGAGAAAGAGTTTTAAAGAATTAGTTGGAGTTAGTGTTTACTAATTGTCTGTCAACATGATGTCATCAAGTTAAAAAAGGCTGTTAGAAATGTACTGGCACATATTGCTCACTATGATACTTGTACCTCAACTATATGTGTTCCAGATTTTTTGCATTTAAAATATATTTAATACATAATAGCAATTTACTCAAATCTTCCTATGGGATAAATATGTTCACTGTTGTTTCTGTACTCATATTGCACAGGAAACATATTTATAGCTTCCCCCTCAACACTGACTGTGGCTGTCTCCATTTACACCACAAATATGGCATCACATTTTCCACAGTTTCTTTTTATATAACTGCTTCGCACATGCAGGAAAACATCCAAGTATTTAAATGCAGTGGGACACTAGACAGGAGATATTTAAAAGGGTCAGGAACTGTTTGAAGGGAGATCGATTGACAGATTAAGAATTATTTTTAGCAAGCTCAAGAGGAAGGTGAGCTTACAGGGCAAAGTGGTCTCAGAAAAGATTATACAATTAAAGCAGCTTAATGTTGAAACAAAACTTAGATATTCAGGCAGTAATTTAAAGAAATAACACTGCTCTTACAGAAACAAAATAAACTAGTTGTCCAGCTTTGGCAAAGACACCATTTTGAAATCAGGAATCTAAAAGCCATTGCTGCCTACTAGGTATGGCACAAAATTACAGCAACCTATAGATTTTTTCATCTTTAGTTTAGGAGTCACTTAAACCAAAACTAAAGAATGCAGCTTCATTGATAAGGTGAAATTGAAAACAAGTGCCAAGAGAATCAATTGTTTTTAACCATTGACTTTTATTTACTTAATAAGACTGTGCTGCATTAACATAAGTATACCACTCTGTCATCATCTCCTTACCTCATCAACTGCACCATGTATTTCTGGAGTAACCTTATTCTTGCCCATTTTCAACTGTTTCTTTGCTTTGTTCACATCCCTCTCCACTCGCTTCCAGTCAATAGTGATATATCCTGTGTGATTGGCAATCTGTAAAAAAGCGAGAGTATCACCAAATCCACCTAATGGGGAGGCTTTAACTATCATTACTTCTCACAGGGTTCAGTGTTAAAGAATTTCCTAGTGGATAAGTACACTATTTGGTTCTGAATCATGAGAAAAGCTTGCTTTTTGCCATAGAATATTGTCAATATAGTTGGTCTCTTCCTCCCCTACCAAGTGAAACAAGGACATGTTCTTAGGACGTTGTTTTTCACCATTTCCACAGCAGAAGCGAATGTAGACCCTTTCTCACTTGTATTCTGGAAACTGGATTAATTTCTCTGCTCAACAGCATTCAATCTGCTATCTCCTCTTGGGATAGGGAATAGCATAAACACTATATATAGGCCTACAGGTTGATAAACACAGGCACGCAAAATCACAGTGCAACAGGACATTCACGGGCGGCACAGTGGTTAGCACAGCTGCCTCAGAGCGCCAGGGACCCGGGTTCAATTCCCGGCTTGGGTCGTTGTACGTGTGGGGTTTCCACGTTTTCCCCGTGTTTCCTCCGGATGCTCTGATTTCCTCCCACAGTCCAAACATGTGGGGGTTAGGTGGATTACCCATGCTAAATTGCCCCTTAGTGTCAGGGGGCTAGCTAGGGTAAATGCATGGGGTTATGGGGATAGGACTTGGGTGGGATTATAGTCGGTGCAGACTCGGTGGGCCAAATGGCCTCCTTCTGCAATGTAGGATTCTGTGAGATCTGGACAAGATCAGCTTTAATTGCCCAACAACTGCACTTGAGAAAGTGGTAGTGAAGGTGCTCCCACAATGATGTTGGGTAGGGAGTTCCAGGATTTTGACTGAGTAATAATGAAGAAAGAGCAATTTCTTTCCAAGTCAGGATAGTATGCGACTTGGAGGAGAACTTGTAGGTAGCGGTGTTCCAATGCTCCCGCTGCGTAGGTGGTAGTGTTTGCAGAGCTGAAAGGTCACTAATGAAGCAGCTGAGAATTAATTGAGCCTATGACACTGCCATTGAATCCCTTCAGTGCAGAAAGAGGCAATTCAGCTCATCGAGTCTGCACCAACTCTCTGAAAGAGCATCCCACCCAGACGCTCCCCTCTGGCCTATCCCCATAACCCCACGCATTTGCCATGGCTAATCCACCTAACCTACACATCTTGGGACACTAAGGGGCAATTTAGCATGGCCAATCCACCTAATCTGCATATCTCTGGACTGTGGGAGGAAGCCACAGTACCAGGACGAAACCCACACAGGCACAGGGAGAACATGCAAACTCCTCACAGTTATCTCTGAGGAGATTCTGCAGAAATATCCTGGAGCTGAGATGATTATCATCCCCAAACTTCCTTCGCGCTTCATCCAGCCAGTGGGAACTTTCCCCAATTCTCATTGACCTCAGTTTTGATGCCACACTCAATCAAATGCTATCAGTCAGCTCTTTCACCCACATTTGGACCAGAGGTAAAATAAAAGCAAAATACTGAAATAAAGACAAAGTGCTGGAAAAACCCAGCAGGAATTAAGAGTTGTGAACCTGTGGAATTTTCCATCACAGAAAGCTGTTGTTGGGGCTAGTTCCTGAAAGAAGTTTATAAAATTATGAGAGATATAGATAAGATGAACAGTTGGAAGCTTTTTTCCAGGGCAGAAATGACAATTACAAGGGGGCACAAGTTCAAGATAAAAGGGGGGCGGGGGGAGAGTTCAGTGGAAATGTGTGGGGAAAGTTTTTTTTTACACAGAGGGTGTGTGGGGGCCTGAAATGCACTGCCAAGTGAGGTGGTTGAGGCAGTTACGTTAGCCACATTTAAGACTTATCTTGATAGACATACGAACAAACAAGGAATAGAGGGATAATAGCAATTGTCTAGATAGGTAAACATGATCACCACAGGTTTGGAGGCCAAAGGGCCTGTTCCTCTGCTGTTCTTTGTTAGCAGCTCCAGTGGAGAAAGAAACAAAATTCAAGTCCAATATGACTCTTCTGAGAGATAGATGTGGTCAGTTTTATGCTATTGCAAAAGGGGCAGGTGGAGCAAAAGAGAAAGTCAATGATAGGTTAGAGGGTAGAGAAGGTTAAATGACAAAGATATCATTGGACTAGGGGCAAAGGGAGTGCCAATGAAGGTATTAAATAAACAAAGGCGTGGTCCAGAGTAGGTGCGAATAGCAGAATAAAAGGTCAGTGCTGTCTGAAAGCAAAACATGAGATGTAGATATATCTCGGCACTTAGGGAGAATAAATTCATAATGGAGGACAGAGTGCATGGTCTCAAGTTGTTGAACTCAATGTTGAGTCCCGAAGGCTGTAAAAGTGCCTGGTTGGAAGAGGAGGTGTTGTTCTTCTAGCTTGCGATGGGCTTCACCGGAATGCTATAGCAGGCCAAGTACAGAAATGTGAGCATGAGAGCAGGATGGTCAGTTTAAACGGCACGCAATTGGAAGGTTGAGGTCATGCTTGCGAGCTGGAAGAAAATGTCCCTCTAAGCAGTCACCCCAGTCTGCATTTGGTCTTCCCACTATAGAGGAGACTGTATTGTAATCAGTGGATACAGTAGATTAGATTAAAAGTACACAAAAATCACTGGTTCCCCTAGAAGGAGTGCTTGGGGCCTTGGACAATGAGAAGACATAAAGGGGCAGGTGTTACACCTCCTGCAATTGCATGGGAAGGTACTATGGGGACAAAATGAGGTGTTGGAGTGATAGAAGAGTGGACCACTGTGTCATGGAGGGAATGGACCCTTCGAAATGCTGATTGGGAGAGGAGGGGAAGAGGTGTTTGGTGGTGGCAGCATGCTAGAGTTGGCAGAAATGGCAGAGGCAGTGAAATGGGAATCCTATCATGTGTCTGAGGGGGGAAAACAAGAGGTGAGGGCAGAAGTGTGGAAATGAATTGGACACAGTCGAGGGTCCTATCGATCACAGTGGGGGTGTGGGGATCCTTTGTTGAGGGAAAGGCAGACATGTCAGAAGTGCCGTGGAAGATAGCATCATCAGAACAGATGCAACAGAGATGTAGAAACTGGGAAAATGGAATGGAATACTTATAGGAAGCAAGGTGTGAGGTGTAGTCAAGGCATCTTTTAAAGACAATAAGTGAATGAATTGCATACTTTTCATACACAGTCAGTGATGAACTAATGAATATGCTTTAATTGGTGCAAGTGTTTTCATTTACTTGTTTGTTGACTATCAGTCCAAATCCACCCATTGTTCTTTTATTTTTTACAGGATTAAATTCCTAGACCAACAAATATATATTAGCCCCAAAATATGCATGGATCATGATAGACCACTGCCAGTTTGTGTATTGACTCAGCTTTTCAGGCCCTCTCCACAGCTGTACGCTCTTTCTGAAGTCTGTCATTCCATCAGTCACAGAAGGTACTTGATTTACCAATTCAATGACAGAGTCTCACCTGGAGCAAGAAGAAGCCTCCACCGACCGCTGTTGCAGCTAATTTTCCAACCTTCTGAAACAGGAACCCTGCACACCTGCAAAACAGAAGTGGAAGAAAAATTACAAACAGATGGAGAAAACGATAGAGTTATTCACCTCTTCCAAAAAGAAACTTCATTATATTTTAGATTCAGTTGACAATGGAGGGCTTCTTGTACAAGTTATTTTGTAAAGTAACTAGGGACTGTATATTGCAGTTGGATACAAAATTGAAAATGAATCTGAATGCAGCTTAGACTAATAGTATGAAAGGGTTAGGAAATAAGGACCCTGGGTGAAATGAATTCAGCAGAAACAGCCTAGTTCCTATAGACCATGAATCCACACCAACTATCCAAAGGTTTGCACAAATTTGAAGCCTCACTCAAGAGCTCATAAGGATGGCTGCTAAAGTAGGTGATTGAGGCTGAAATTATCAGAGTATTGGGCACTTGACCAATGCTTACACCTAATGCAAAAAGTATTGAACCTACCACTCTTCAACTTGAGGTTTGGAATCTGTTCCAAGTACTTACACAAATGAAATCCGGCAGGAGCATACCAGTAATTAGAAGTGATTTAAGGAACAGTCAGTGACTCTCAAATGGGAATGTGGAATCTGTGTTTAATTAAATTTCTCTTTCTCATCTATTCAGCTAACCAAAAACTATTTGAACTACTTTGATCTTCATGTGCCACCGGTGGCAGAGTGGTTAGCACCGCTGCCTCACAGCCCCAGGTTCAATTCCCGGCTTGGGTCACTGTCTGTGTGGAGTTTCCTCCGGGTGTTCTGATTTCCTCCCACAGTCCAAAGGTGTGCAGGTTAAGTGAATTGGCCATGCTAAATTGCCCCTAAGTGTACCCGAACTAGCACCGGAGCATGGCAACTCTCTTCACTGTAACATCATCACAATGTAAATGTAAGTCTACTTGTGACTAATAAATAAACTTAACTTTATTGATGCAGGTCACAATGGATGTGATACTCTAGACACTTTCTTCAATTTACGTAGATTTAGACATGATACTTTATTACATTTGCAATCCATTCACAGGGATATTGCAGTGGAATGGAAATCTCTCATTTTACTTCACCATCAGAATGAATTTGCATAGCTTCAGTCTCAATGTTTCCTGGAAAAGTAACTTCACCTGACAACAATGATACTTCTTCACGGTTAGTGTTTGTTAATCTGCTCACCACACAACATGAGTTTTCAAATACAATCTGAAACATCATAACTGTATCCTGATACATGTGACAGTAATAAATCAAATCAACATTTGCCCACTCTCCTCATTCAAATTACAATACCCCCCCAACAAGCAGAAAAATACCCTCCGCTTAGGATCAATATTAAAACTTAAAAGCTCACCAACCACTGGCTCCTCCAATCATCAGCTGGGTTGCAACTGTATATTTCTCAGCAATTGGTCCAGAATTTCTTCCAAAGAATCGGTTCCACCATCTTTGTCGTTTGGCATATTCAGCTAAATCCAACACCTCAAACTGCCCATTATCATTGCCCTGCTCTGGAGAGAAACAATAAGATCTCAGGTTTTCTTTTGCAGAGCATATCCAAATGTGTCATCCACTATCTGTGGTATATTCTTCTAAGCTGCACAGTCATCATTAGAATGACGGGGTGAACAGATAGCAACTCTGACAGCTGCTTTCCTCTCAAGGGGTTATTGGATGGACAGTCTTATTGGTACAGAGAGCACCACTGCACATTTTGAACAATGGAAAGAAGTGCTATGTGATAATGTTACTCCTCTAGATAGCAGGTCTTAATTATTATGGCACGGTGTTCAGATTTAATACTTCCTGGAAAATCTGCATTTTTGGTTTGTAAGTTTACAAAATGCTGGTAAGATCATTTGACCTAGTGAATCTGACATCTTAGAAGGGAACAAAGAATATAGTAACTATCAACATCCTAGGGTTCCCACTGACCTGAAACAGAGCTGGACCAACCATACAAATGTTGCAGCTACGAGAGCAGGTCAGAGGCTGGGAATTCTGCAGACAGTAACTCACATCCTGACTCCTCAAAGCCTGTCTAGAAGGCACCATCTAGAAGGCACAGGACTCTCCACTTGCCTGGATGAGTGAAACTCCACCGACACTCAAGAAGCTTGACACCATGCAGGACAAAGCACCCTGCTTGATTGGCACCTTCAACACCCACTCTCTCCTTCAGTTCACTGTCACCATCTCAAGGGCAATTAGAGATATTCACTCATGGGATGTGGGAAGTAGAGCCTAAAAAAAACTGCACATTTCTTCCCTTCCAATATTGTGCTCCTGATCTTCTGACCATCATGGTACATTGTACAAAATCACTTACAAACAGGCCAAAAGGCACAACTTCTCCTAATCCAAAGAACTTTGGGAACATTGAAGGTGCAACATCCCAATTTATACATTTGAGGTGGTACAGGAAGTACATTTTTAACTTCCAGTATTGCCAAAATAATGATTTAATAATTGGGTTGAGGGGTGTTTGCCATTGCAGAATATGGTTATGTCATGATTCAGTGCTCAGTGGAACATGTGTCAGAACTGCTAATGGCATTTATAGGCACAGGATACTAGCTTTTCTTTTTAAATAGAAGATATGATCATTATCAACAAAACCTGGTGGGTACTCCTGTTGAGAACAATTTCCCCATAATGACTATAATACTGCACTATGGTGGTCATAGAAAACATCACAGGTTATTGAATCCAGGTCAGCACAATCACTGAATAAAACCAGAGATATTAACTTGAACATACCTAGCAAGTACACTTTGCAAGAATTTATTTTTAGTTTCATAGTTTTAACTCTGATCTTTTCAGTAAAAAGTACAAAATTACATTGAGAGGAACAAACAGCCACAAAGGCCAGCTTGGAGGCAGTCACATTTTAGATCTCAGTCCAGAAATGTCAAATGGTTATCAGCTGGGGCACTTGCTAATTTTTCTTACCTTCTTCTTGCACACAAGACACAACTGATGTATCACGACATGTCACTATTTAACATCACAACTGAATAGTTGAACAACAAAAAAAGAACCGTGGTTTTAAGAGATGTGGAAGATTGTTATTCAGTAAAATGACTGAGCAAGCAAAAGTGAAGTGTTGAGGCAATTATACTTGTCGATCAGCTGCTAACATTTACATTTAGATACCATGTGAACTGAATGAGCCTGAGATGCACTGACCCTCTATTCTGTATGTCATCCATTCCACTTTTTAAAGTTTGCAAACAAACTTGTGTCTCAAACCATGTCGGTCTAGCCAGAATCCAAGACGATTTGATAGTCCTGCTGTTTAATCCCAACTACCCACATCAGCTGTCACTTTTCAGCCTGCACAAACCACGAAAAGAACGCTTGCAGGATTCCCGTCTGGCAGCTGTAAAGTGACAGACATTAGCAGCTGCGTTTAATACACTGGCACAAAGTAGATCTGTATGTAATCAAATGAGGGTAAGGTAAAAATGTTTCTTGGGACATTCTTGTATCAGTTCCAAAATTCAGTCCAAAAAAGATAGTGCTCTACTTATTTCCAAACCAATCATCCCTGTACCCTAGTATCCAGCATCTCCCCATGTGCCCATTTTTAAAACAAGTGTTAGTAAGCAAGACAACAAGGAGATGAAAACAAAGTCCAAACCTTTATACTTTATAGTACAGATCATCTAAAAGTCATCAAGATCAGTAACCCGAGCTGACTTTTCTACCATTGGCTAGAACACTACAGAATTATGATCAGGCAAAAATGGATGCTGAGCCAAACTAGGACATGTTAGGAAGGTGATCAAAAGTTTTATGCAAGAGTGAAACATTTAAGGAGAAATTGTATAGTGTGGAGCCTAAATAATTGGTGGCATAGGTCAACAAGAGGTCAGAATGGAAGAGCAGGGTTTGTGGGGGAGGATCAGTGTTGGTGGTCAGGTCGTAGGGCTCAAGGAAGCTATGGAAAAACAGCAGAGGGATAAGGCCATATGTAGGGATCCAAATACAGGGTTAAAAATTTTAAATTTGACGCATTTGGGAAACAAGCCAATGTCAATCAGCAGTGATGTGACTTGTTTTGTTATACAATATGCGTGAGCTGGAGTTTACAGAGGAAAGAGGATAGAAATAAAGTATTGGAATAGTAAATTTTAAAGGTATTAGAAGCTCACCTCATTGTCTAATAGAATAGAAAGATTGCACTTATTCTGGTTTAACTCAAGGTAGTGGTCAAGGAGGGTGATAGAACGATTGCAAAGGGTAGAGTGTTTTTGGTGGGTTTAATGGCATCAGATTCAATCTTGTCAATACAGAACAGGGATTGATGGTGACAATATTAGTTGGAACAACCAAAATGGGGAGTGTAAAGATTTTATTGGGTATGAGCGTTTTATAAATGGAGATAATCAATTGCTGCAGAAATATGGAAAATGGGGGGGCAAAGGCTCAGTTGTTGGTACCTTGGACCTTCATAAGGGACATGAAGGCAATTATGCATTAACCACTGGACATATCTCCCTTACGATAAGCACTGGTTTCATCTTAAGGTCAGTAAAGGCCAACATAAAGTTCAACATCAGCATATATATTATTCAGGATCTACAGCATTTAACTTTCCTCAAATTATAAACAAAAGCTTGTACTGCAACCAATCAGAACAAGGAATTACCCAATGAATCTGACTATAGATACAGACATGGGGGCGGCATGGTGCACAGTGGTTAGCACTGCTGCCTCACAGCGCTAGGGACCCAGGTTCAATTTCAGCCTCGGGTCACTGTGTGGAGTTTGCACCTTCTCTCCGTGTCTGCGTGGGTTTCCTCCCACAGTCTAAAGATGTGCAGGTTAGGTTGATTGGCCATGCTAAATTGACCCTAGTGTCAAGGGGATTATCAGGGTAAATACGTGGGGTTACAGGAATAAAGCCTGGATGGGATTGTGGTCAGTACAGGCCCAATGGGCCAAGTAGCCTCCTTCTGTACCGTAGAGATTCTATGACAAAACACCTGTGTATTGTAGCCCAATTAGTAAACTCTGTTTGACCTGAGAAGTCAGGTCTCTTCCTCAATTGTTCAGAGCAAACTAACAAATGTCCTGAGGTTGTAAAAGGCACTAAATCAAAAGCAAGTTTTATCTTTCTCTCTCTATCAAATGACGTGTACCACTCAGTATATTAGTAGAATTGATTTCTTTGGTCAGATATCATCAGTCTTCAAACAATCAATTCAAGATAAACTATTGGTATGAAAAGTTTGAATTATAATCAATGTGCCTCTAATTTTGCACTGTGCAGTCCCTTTGCACAACCATGCATGCAAACATCCCAAATTACTGTGCAGCCACACTCCCGTGCAGTTTAGAGAAAATATTGGTTATAACAGATTGACTGTAATATAAGATATATAATAATAAATAATATAAGTAAATGACAAGATATTGAAGCAGCCGGGAAACTGAAAGTAAAAAACAAATCAGATGAAACTGAAAATATACAGCAGGGCAGACAGCACATACCAGTCAACGTTTTGGACATAACAATACCACTGACTGCTCGTATGTTTAATTACAACCAATCTGCTATAACCAATATTCTCTTCAAGCTGCATGGGAGTGTGGCTGTACAGTAATGATGTGGAGATGCCGGCGTTGGACTGGGGTAAGCACAGTAAGAAGTCTCACAACACCAGGTTAAAGTCCAACAGGTTTATTTGGTAGCAAATACCATAAGCTTTCGGAGCTTGCTGCTCCTTCGTCAGATGGAGTGGTCTCTGTTCTCCAACAGTGCACAGACACAGAAATCAAGTTACAGAATACTAATTAGAATGCAGTATTCTGTAACTTGATTTCTGTGTCTGTGCACTGTTGGAGAACAGAGACCACTCCATCTGACGAAGGAGCAGCAAGCTCCGAAAGCTTATGGTATTTGCTACCAAATAAACCTGTTGGACTTTAACCTGGTGTTGTGAGACTTCTTACTGTGCTGTACAGTAATCCAGGGCTATGCAGCACCACAAACAGGTTGGGGACAATGATCATTCCATTTCAGATGCTTGCATGAATGGTTGTGCAAAGGGCTGCACAGTACAAAATTAGAGGCATGTCGGTTATAATTCAGGCTTTCCCCATCAATAGTTTATCTTGAATTGATTGTTTGAAAGCTGATGATATCTGATCAAAAGAAATCAATTCTACTAATGTTCTGAATGTTACATGTCATTTGATAGAGAAAGAAAAAACTTGCATTTGATTCGTGCCTTTTACAACCTCAGGACATTCTAAAGCACTTTACAGCCAATGAAGTATTTTTGAAGCACGATCACTGTTGTAATGTAAGAAACATAACAGCCAATACATGCAGCAAGCTCCTATATTAGCAATGTGATAATGACCAGAAAAGCCTGTTTTTATGACGCGATGAAGAAATAAATACTGGCCATACACTGGATTGACTTTCCTCCTCTTATACAAAATAGTGCGATGGGATCTTTCACATCCACCTGAGATAGTTGACAAAGGCCTCGGTTCAGTGTCTCATCCAACAGGTTTAACAGTTAACCCCAAAATAGAGAACACTGCCCACTGGAGATGAGGTACCATTACTGTGTAACAAGATTGTATTATTAATGTTTAGCACTGACACTATTACAGTATCAGGCACTAATATAAACTGACATTATTGCCATTTATATATCACTGACACTATTACAGTATCAAACCCTAATAGACTATAAACAACAGTAATGTCAGTCTATTAGTTTTTGATACTGTAATAGTGTCAGTGATAAACAATATAAACAACAGTAATGTCATTGTTTATCACTGACACTATTACAGTATCAAACACTAATATAAACTGACATTACACTAGTTATATTGTTTAACACTGACAGTTACAGCATCAGACACTAATATAAACTGACATTACTGTACAGTTTATATGGTTTATCACTGACACTATTACAGTATCAAACATTAATATAAACTGACAGTACAGTTTATACATGAATAATTGACATGTCTGGGTCCACGCCAGGCCTGTCCATGGCGAGCTTGTCGGTGTAACCTTGACTTGACACCTAAATTTTCGACCTGCTGCCCGCTGCTCTTTCCCCGCCGCCTCTCGCTTCCCCTTTGCGGTCTCCCTCAGCCCGCATGACGAACATCAGTTTCCCAGCGCCGCTAACAGTCCATTTCCTCACCTTTCGCCTCCGCCATCCTGCTCTGCCCCCTCACCCGGAAACACTCCTCCCACACCAGCGGAAATAGATAGAATCCAACCGTTGCCTGGGGCCGCGTCACCGTGAGCATGCGCTGTTAGTCATCCAGTTTGACAACCAGGCCTGTCAGCATTAGGATCAGTCTGTCTGGGTCTGCCAGGGTCAGTCTGCCAGGATCACTGTCTGGCTCACTGCCAGGATCAGTCTGCCAGGGTCACTGCCAGGGTCACTGTCTGGGTCACTGCCAGGATCAGTCTGCCAGGGTCACTGTCTGGGTCACTGCCAGGGTCAGTCTGCCAGGGTCACTGTCTGGATCAGTCTGCCAGGGTCACTGCCAGGATCAGTCCGCCAGGGTCAGTCTGCCAGGGTCACTGCCAGGATCAGTCTGCCAGGGTCACTGTCTGGCTCACTGCCAGGATCAGTCTGTCAGGGTCACTGTCTGGGTCACTGCCTGGATCAGTCTGCCAGGGTCACTGCCAGGATCAGTCTGCCTGGGTCACTGTCTGGGTCACTGCCAGGGTCACTGCCAGGGCCACTGCCTGGGTCACTGCCAGGATCAGTCTGCAAGGGTCACTGCCTGGGTCATTGCCAGGATCAGTCTGCCAGGGTGAGTCTGCCAGTGTCACTGTCTGGGTCACTGCCAGGAACAATCTGCCAGGGTGACTGTCTGGGTCACTGCCAGGAACAATCTGCCAGGGTCACTGCCTGGGTCATTGCCAGGAACAGTCTGCCAGGGTCACTGCCTGGGACACTGCCAGGATCAGTCTGCCAGGGTCACTGCCTGGGTCATTGCCAGGATCAGTCTGCCAGGGTGACTCTGCCAGTGTCACTCTGCCAGGGTCAGTCTGCCAGGGTTACTGCCTGGGTCACTGCCAGGAACAGTCTGTCAGGATTACTCTGTCAGGGTCAATCTGCTTGGGTCAACATGAAGTTCATTCTGCCAGGGTCATTCTGAGGATCACTCTGCCAGGATCACTCTGCCTGGGCCAGTCTGCCATGGTAAGTCTGCCAGGGTCGATCAACCCAGATCAGTCTGTCAGGGTCAGTCTGCCAGAGTCAGCATGCCAGTGTCCACATGCTAGGGTCAGCCTGCCAAGGCTAGTCTTCCAGGATCTGCCTGCAGCTGCATGTGGTGAGAGAAGAATAGAGGCCACTCCCGCAATGTTTTCTCTTACGTGTAATCCATTTTGATTAAAGAATTAGAACTCCATAGATATTGGTTACGTGCATTGTTAAGATATTTATATAATAGTGATGCAAATTATTATATAGCACCAGTTTTACACTATTGTTAGTGACATACAATGTTAATGAATCATGTTATGTGAGATAATGATGCATATAATTAAAATGTTGGCAGCAGAAAAACTGAATGGCATGTTTCCATGTTGTAATTTTGATGTAATTCTTCAATTCATTGTACAATAAAGGAGGCTATTCAGTCTATCATACCTATGCTTGCTCTTTTGAAAGACTTATCCCATTACACCTAGAATCATAGAATCCCTACAGTGCAGAAGGAGGCCACTCAGCCCATCGAGTCTGCACCGACCACAATCCCACACAGGCCCTACTACCATAACCCCACATATTTACCTGCTAATCTCCCTGACACTAGGGTCAATTTAGCATGGCCAATCCTCCTAACCTGCACATCTTTGGACTGTGGGAGGAAACCGGAGCACCCAGGGGAAACCCACACAGACACGGGGAGAATGTGCAAACTCCACACAGACAGTGACCCGAGGCCGGAATTGAACCCGGATCCCTGGCACTGTGAGGCAGCAGTGCTAACCACTGTGCCACCGTACCACCGTAGTCTCCTTTCTCTTCCCACAGCCCTATCAATAATTCAATTTTGGAAGATGGCTTTGCACTTTCTGTCTATATGCCAATGTATCTGTCTACCTAACAAATCACCTATTTTATCACTTGTCTTTCTAACCAGTCATCACCTGTATTTACCAATCTAACCACCTTGTAGATTCAAGTCCCACATGAGCACAAAAGAAATGATGGACGTTCCTGTGCAGTTAAACACCACTTGGAACAAACACATATGCAGCAAGGGCACAGAATGCACTTGGGGTAAAGTGGGGTGGGGAGGTGATTCAATGTTCATGGCTCAGTCACACCAGTATTGACTGAGCTGGTCGATCCCTGAAGAATTGCCAGACTAAATCTGCAGCAGGGGGTGAAGGGAAACACAAGGGAAAAACCCAAATGACTTCATTCTCAGTAATGTACCTGTCAAAGATGCATTTATCCATGATGAAAATTGTTAAGAGTGACCACCATGTAGTCCTTGAGAAGACAAAGTACCATCCTCACACTAAGGACAACATCCATCATGCGTGTGGTACCACCACTGTACTAAATGGGTCATCAGGAGAATCCTCCTCAACCGTCTCCTCCCAGTGGCTGAAGAGCTTTTCCCTGAGTTTCAGTGCAGCTTCCGCCCATCAAGAGGCATAATGGACATATCTTCAGCATGCGACAAATCCAGGAAAAGTTCATGGAGTAACATCAACCTCTGTGCATGGTCTTCTTCAAACGCACAAAGGCCTTCAACTTTGTCAACCACGAGGGATTGTGAAACATCCCTCTCAAATTCAGCTGCCCCCAGAAATTTATCACCATTCTCTGCCTGCTTCACAATGACATCCAAACCATGATCCTCACCAACGGGACCACCACAGACCCATATGAGAACAAACGGGTTATACAGGGTGGTATCATCACACCAATGCTCTTCTCCACCTTCCTCGCAGCAACACTCCATCCCATCACCCTGAAGCTCCCCGCTGGAGTGGAGCTAACCTACCAGACAAGCAGGAAACTTTTCAACTTCAGATGCTGCAAGGCCATAATCAGGACCACCCCAACTCTGTAATTGAGCTGCAGTACACAGATAACGCCTGTGTGAGCATACACTTCGTGGCTGAACTACAAACCATCGTTGGTGCATTCGCCGAAGCATATGAGAGAATGGGCCTCAGACTAATCTTCCAGAAAACAAAGGTTCACAACCAGCCCACTCCTGCCACATAAACTGCCCCCAACCATCAAGATCCACGGTGAACCCCTGAACAACATATACCATTGGTTGTGGAATTGCTTATCTCTACTTTTAGCATGTTGCTTTCGCTACTTGTACTTCTGTGCTATATCTTGGGACTTTCGGTTCAGGCAGACATCGACAATGAAATCCAATATCGAACTCAATGCGCCAGTGCAGTCTTCGGACACATGAGGAACAGAGCATTTTAAGACCGAGGCCTCAATTCCAGCACCAAGGTCATGGTCTACAGAACAGCCATGGTCCCTGCCCACCTGTATGCATCAGAAGCATGGACAATGTACAGCAGACACCTCAAATCCCTGGAGAGATTTCACCAATGTTGCCTCCACAATATCCTGCACATCCACTGGCAGGCTAGGCGTACCAATGTGAGCGTCCTCTCACAGGTCAATATCCCAAGTATTGAGACACTGGTCAGCCCTCGACTAGCTGCATTGGGTGGGCCACATTGTCCGCATTCCCGACACAAAACTCCCGAAACAAGTGAATCATAGAATCCTACAGTGCAGAAAGAGGCCATTCGGCCCATCGAGTCTGCACCAAGCACAATCCCACCCAGGCCCTATCCACATATTTACCCACTAACCCCTCTAACCTATGCATCCCGGGACACTAAGGGGCAATTTAGAATGACCAATCAACCTAGCCCGCACATCTTTGGACTGTGGGAGGAAACCGGAGCACCCGGAGGAAACCCATGCAGACACAGGGAGAATGTGCAAACTCCACACAGACAGCGACCCGAGCCAGGATTCGAACCCAGGTCCCTGGAGCTGTGAAGCAGCAGTTCTAACCACTGTGCTACCGTGCCGCCCAAGTGCTCTACTCTGAGCTCCGCAATGGCAAGCCATCACTAGGAAGGCCAAAGAAACACTACAAGGACACTCTGAAAGCCTCCCTAAATAAATGCAACATCCCCATGGACATGTTGGAATTGCTTGCCTTAGCACAAACTGGAAAAGCAGCATCTGCAAAGGTGCCAATCACCTCGAGCATCACTGGATGGAACATGCGGATGCTAAATGGAAACAGCAGAAAGAGAGCACAATTCTGGAGTGTCCCACCTCATCAAACACTACCTGTCAAACCTGTGGCAGTGTTCTCCAAGACTGGACTATTCAGCCACCACAGAACTCACCTCCACGAAGTGGAAGCAAGTCATCCTCAACCCTGAGGGACTGTCAAAGAAAGAAATGGGATCGATTCATAACAGGTCTAGCAGCTCAAAACTGAATTGTGGCTGACCATCAGCAGCAGCAGAATTGTATTTAACCACAGGATGTAATTGCATGGTCCAGCATATCCCTCACCTCCCCATTGCCATTGAACCTGGAGACTTCAATGGTGAGTGCAGAAGACCGTGCTAGGAACAAACCAGGCATACCTAAAAATGAGGTGCCAACCCAGTGAGGCTATAGCACGGAAGTACAAGCAGCAGAAGCAACATGCTAAAAGTAGTGCTAAGCAACTCCACCACCAATGGTTATGATCAAAGCTCTGCAGCCCTGACACATGCAATCTTGAATAATGATGGACAATTCCCATCTTCAATGAGAGGCTTAGCCCAGTACATCAATGCGAGCTGAAGTGTCTGCAACCATTTTCAGCTACAAGTGCCAAGGGGAGGTTCCATATTGGCCTTTTCCTGCGGCCCCACCCTCACAATCTTCAGCTTGAAGTTGAATTCCAAAAGTGAGGTGAGAGTGATTTCCCTTGACATCAAGGTAGCATTTAGCCGAATGTAGCATCAAGGAATGCTAGTAAAATTGAAATCAAAATGGCACATCTGATGATGCAGCACTCCCCAATAACTTATAATTTTTCTCAGTTCTGGGATGTGTGTGTTACTGGCAAGGCCAGCAATTATAGTGCATCCCTAATTACCTTTGAGAAGATGGTGGTAAGATGCCTTCTTGAACCACTGCAGTCCACATGGTTCTGGGTGAAAATCCTCAAATAGGCTCCCCAACAACCTAGTTGTCCCATTTCTGAGATGAGAATTTAAGCTGATGTTTTGTTTTCTCTCTCATGCGGCCAATATTTATCCCTCAATCAGCATGAAAACAGAGTATCTGGTCAATCTCATATAGTGGTTGGGGGAGCTTGATGTATGAAAATTGGTTGCTGTGTATTCTGCATCACAACCAATGTTCAGCTGACATACAGCAATCTGGAAAGTTCCGTACAGGCCTTATTCAGTCTTAAATATGGTGTGCATTGTCATGCAAGAAAATGTAAAGACACAGAGAACAACAATGAAATGTTACAAGAAATATTAATTACAAAAGTGACTATGCTTCAAAAGTACTAATTAATTGTGGAGAACTTAAAAAGGCTAATTATATTATGGTGGCATCCTCTGGCTTTTGGAACAGTTGCAGATACACAAGCTCTCATTGATTTAGCAAAAAACAATTAGTCCCATTGATCTCGGGATGTGTGTGTTCCAAGTAGGGGATCAGTAATAATTACAAAAATGTTTACATATCTTGCCTGCTGATGCTGCGAATCATTCTCTTTCCACAGCTACTCTTTCCTCCCAAGTATGCCTTCACAATTGCTACTGCTTCACTATTGCTATTGCTTAGCATACTGAAAGCATGGCATAATTTACCAGTAATTAGGAAATGCTTTTCATGTGTTACGATAACACTTGTCTGTCCAACCCCTCAAAAATTTTTACCCATGTATAAATCGACCCCCTACTTTTTGCCTAAAGATTTGGCCTAAAAAACTTGACTGACACAAGTACATACATGAGTATATAATTCATGTGGGGGCCTGTTGTTGGTTACACGTGGGCAGCTGATTTAATCTCCGTGGTGCACACAGAGCTGTTGGTTGCTGATCATGAAGTTGATTAGTTGTAGGGTTTTCACACAGTAGATGATTTTGGACAGTTTCAGCAGTATGTTTGTGTGGCACAGGCACAGAATAAGTCAACAATGGCACCTTCTGGCCTTTCTGGAAACGGGCCTCAAGGTGTGAGGTCAGCGTCAGGATCTACAGTTGCGGCCTGTATGAAAACCTGCCTGATGTTGGGGGGTCGGAGGGATAGGGGTTGTGGTTTTCAGAAGGGAGGGCGGTCTTCTAGGGTCTCAGTATGTTTAGCAGGATGCGTGTCAGGATCTTATATGTTTTTGATAGCAGGGTAATGAGGTGGTAACTGCAAGGGTCATCAAGTGGCTTCCCTAGCTGGGCAATGGCCACTATCTTGAATTGCCGTCAGATGTTTGGAATGGTGCCAGTGCTGTGGATGTTGATAAACAGATTGCCAGCAACCTCTTTTCCTGTGATCTGGGCCAGGATTCTCCCAAACAAATTCTAAGTGCCAAATTAAAAACGGGAGTAAGTCCCGCTGGTTTTTTTAGGGTGATTTTCAAAATGAATCTCCCACATTCTGGGCACTGCAGAGTGCCCTAGCGAGATTCACATTGAAATTCAGTGGGCGGAGAGGCCAGCAGCATAGCACTGAGTGGGCCACTGTGCATGTGCCGATCTGTCAGTGCTGAGATCGGCGCATGCGCAGTGGCCCCCCACTGCTGGCCTCCCGATCACGAGCTGGCCAACCCACGACCCCCCTACCCACCCAACCGCTGGCCACCCGGACCTCTCCCGATGTTCCCCCCGCCAGCCCTGATCTCCCCGATACCTCCCTGCAGCAACCCCACCCCAATGGCCAACTCCAATTAGCCCCTTTCCTCCCTCTGCCACTGATCCTTATGCAGAGTGGCAACAGGACCCCCCCTTGCCCCAATTTCCCCCCATAGGCCCTGCCTCCATAGGCTGCACCCCATAGACCCCACCCCCTCTGACCCCACCCTCTTGGCACTATCCGATGCCTATTAGGCAGAGCCAAGTTGCTCCTTGTGCATTGCCACTTTGTCCCTTGGGCAGTGCCAGGGGGCTAGATTGGCATTGCCAGGCTGGCAATGCCCAGGGGGCATCTCCCTCTTACCCCTGACCTCATGGGGGGACCTCCATGCCCCCCTTCACTCCATCAGGCCCTGGCTGCCAGTTCCCCATTAGTGGGGTGCTGTTGTAAACCCTGCTGGAGTGAACCACTCCTGGCAAGGGGTGGGGGGGGGGGGGGGGGCGGATCTCTAGCAGAGACTTTAGTCCCACTAATGGGATTGAAATACTTAAATCAGCTCCACGCCGATTTTCAGCACAGAGCTGACGACGCTGGAAATGCGGATACTGGAGACGCCATGGTGCCCTGCTGGGAACCCACTAAATGGCCTCTGCTGATGTCTCCCAGCTGCTGTGCTGCTAGAGCAGTGCAGCAGGCTGGGAGAATCGTTCCCTGATGTTCTTCAGGGAGTCTGGGTAAATCCAATCTATCCCTGCTGCTTTGCCTGACTTGAGAGGGAGACTGTAACCTTCACTTGATCTTTCTCTTAAAGTACATTTTCCAACCTGAAAACCTGTGAACTAATTGATAAGAAGACAACTGAACCCAGGCCCCTGGGCTCCCAATCCCAGAAGTAAAAGCTTACTAGAAAATGAATTATTTTAGAGCCATAGCACTGAAACAGCCCTAATAAAAGCCACAAATTGCCTTCTCTTTGACTATGGCTGCAACCATGGTGCATTATCCCTCCTTAACCTCTCTGCAGTTTTGGATATGAATTTTGAAAGTCTTTTCATGGAATGTGGGCGTTGCTGGGAAGGCCAGAATTTGTTGCCCAGCCCTAAACATCCGCATCATCCTCCCCTAATGCCTCCCCTCCATTTGCCCAGCAGCTTCAATAGAAAGAAGATTAATGTGAAGATAAAACGTCTGGAGTGAATGAAAAAATAATTACCCTAGATATAGATCTTGGTTGGAAGAAAGGTTGATTGGCTGTAATGACTGAAAAGCTAGTTACTTTAGTGGTAATGTAATGCCACGTGCATTAATGACCATTGTAAAGGCTTACGCCATAGGGCAGCAGGTTAACTATCCTATGTAATGGCTGTCAAGTTAATTCATCTGGGAGTTGATCCTGCTGACTCTAGTAGCTTGAAACTTTGCTCTTAGAGATGTATGTTCTGGTTGGTTGTGGATCTACAAGGTAGGTTTGCTGTATTGAATAGAATTTTTGTGGCCCTGTCTGGGTCCAGTGCCCAGAAAATTGATTCCTTTAGTTTAGGTTATAGTAACCAAACCTCCTGCAATTAATTAGCTCAGGTGTGAAGCATAGCCAGAAGACTGACGTGCTAAAAAGGCAGTTGCCCTGCTGGTTTCCAAGCTGACTGTAATGCCAGAAAGCCAGGTTTTCTGACTACGTCAAAAATAGAAGTGTGGCTCCAGTAACTGCAACATTGGTTCCTCTGGTTGTAGGTCACAGCCTGACACCTGGTACAACAAACATAAGGTTAATTAATATTGCTGACTCAACAGCAACACAGCTAAGCTGGGAATAGATTTTGATAAAATTGATTACTTTTGCAATCAACCCTGCGTATCTCTGACATCTAAGATTTGATTTATCATGTAGTTCCTGATGGTTAATTCCAATGGGTGAAAGATTGATTCCTCTGGTTGTATACATGTGTAACAAGCTGGCTATGATAGATATTTAACGTGAGATCTTGGTTGTGAAGTTGGTTATCCTGACTGACTTTCGGACCATCTCCAAATCAATGCAAGATTGACAGCCCTGAATGTAGATGAATGGTAAACCCCAATGGCTGGAAGGTTGATTCATGGGCAATAATCCATGTCTACACCATTGATTACATAAGCACTTGTAACATTAATAACTGACAGATTGAACCCTCCCATGATTTAATTAACTTGCTTTCCCCATCATTCTTCATCCCACCTTTCTTTATCTAGGTATCACAGAAATAGAGGGATTTCATTGGATATATCCATTGTCCAAAAGATTAGTTTGCTTGGAAACATAGGTGCACTGCAGTCATCCTACAAACTGTCTACACCAATAGATTTGATTCCAAAAATAAACAGCAAAAATAAAATAAAGGTTATTATTAATCACTTCCGCAAATTTCTGCATGATCAAATTTAATAAGTGAAATGTATTGGTGAGTATAATGTTTTGGAAAACAAATATCTATACAAGGTAACATTAACACCATAATATGACAATGAAGCATCCAACTATTTCTGGTTGGACTCATCAGTACCTCCAAAAATCTGTAATGGGTCAGGCTCAAAATCGGAGATGATCCTGTAAGACAGATCTCTGCCAATTTTGTTTTGCTCCATTACTTAATTTGTACCTCCAGGTGAGCTGTATTAGAAATGAAAACTGGCTTGGTAATTTCATATCTCTCAGGAGGAATTTTGTTTCTGATGATGAGATTAAGCTGTGGAAGAGGTTCGCATCTATCATTTTTTTCTACACAATTGCAGGAGCACCAGGGAACATTGGAGAAATATTGTGCGCCGAGGAATAATTGTATTTTTATAGTCCTTTGCACTATTTGGCAATGATGTTGTAATTTTGTGGGAAATTAAGACAAATTAGAAAACTGAGCTTGCAGCTTGGAAACAGAGGCCAGTAGAGAGAACGGAGCAACAACAAGAATGTTAGACTGTATACATGAGCTCTACAACTCATGAATTTTAAAAATTTATTCCAAATATGATCCACAACACCAAGCATGTTTAGTTTCTACGGACATTTATTAAGGAATAGAGTTTTAAAACATTTCTGAATACATTTTGTAACAAATTTTGGGCCTGATTCGCTGATCTCTTCAGATGGCCAGCGGAATCCTGATGCCCCAGTGAATGGGTCATTGGCCAAAAATCGGGATTCCCGACGGGCGTCAGGGCTCTCGGGATTCACCCGACCAGCCCTGCCACCTCCGATTGGGTTCCAGCGCTGCCGCCTTTGATTGGGTTCCAGCCCTGCCGCCTTTGATTGGGTTCCAGCCCTGCCACCTCCGATTGGGTTCCAGCCCTGCCGCCTTTGATTGGGTTCCAGCCCTGCCACCTCCGATTGGGTTCCAGCCCTGCCACCTTTGATTGGGTTCCAGCCCTGCCGCCTTTGATTGGGTTCCAGCCCTCCCACCTCCGATTGGGTTCCAGCCCAGAGCGGGCAGTAACCTAATAATTATGCAAACCCACTAATTTGAATATGATTAGCGGGTTTTGACAGGCCTTTCTCCAGCCTCACACCATTCACCCGGCCCACTAGCGGGATCAGCTGCAGACGGGCTTTACAGTTGCTACCCACAAGCGGGGTCATGCATGCTGGACCCTGAGGGTCTAGGGGAGCACCACCAACCCCTTAGAAAAGCGAGGCATCCTCTCCACCCCCCACAAATCACAGGGCACTCCCCCCCCCCCCACCGCCCACACACCACACAGGCATGAGCATGACCCAACCTCCCTCAACCCTCCTTTCTCAGGCCACCCAATCAGCCCTCTTCCCCCTCAGACTCCCCACTCAGCCCCCTCTCAGATTCCCCACTTGGCCTCCCTTCTGGTCACATGCCTTGGCCGTGCCAACAGTGCATTCCTCCTTGGCACTGACATCCTGGCCTTGGGCCCCAAGGAGGCTTGAGGAGGAAAGTCCAGTGGCCATTTGCCTCTCCGTTGCTGCCAGGCTGCAGTGGAAGAATCCCTCGAGGATCCTGGGGTTGGGTGGGCTCAGGCTGGGGGCAAGGCCACTCTGCCGGGATGAGAGTGTCATGGCTGGACTCCTCCTTCTAGCACTGACAGACCTGAAGATCACCCCTGGTTTGATGATTTCAGGCAATTCTATGATCAACATCTTTTCAGGCAATTCTATGATCAACATCTGCATCCCTACCTGTCAGTTGAATAAATTCTGAAGTAGCCAGGTCACTTTAATCTCCATTGCCCTCTGGTCACCTGGCAGGATTTTAAATCATTACAACACTCCTTTCTGCAGTAGAGATTTTCCTTTCTCCCTGCCAGAAACTGCAGGTGAGAGCAGAGCCTTTTGAAGTCCGCTGACAAAGAGGAGATGTCAATTTCACCTGGGGGGGGAGTAGGAAGGGGTGGGTCCAATCTGCACAGTTGTACACTCAGCTCCAATGTATGCACAGCTTTGATTTGAAGTTGCTGAGGCTTCATAACCCTCTCCATTCCAATGGAACCCTTTTATTTCTAACAAATTCAATGTGCAGTGCCTTGAAATAGATTCCATTGACAGCTCAATGGATTTCTGCTGCAGTCACCTATGTTTATGCTTATTTCTCTTCACACTTGAATAGATCTCAAGTACCCCATTGATCCTGACCACAATGTTGACAGAGTCTAAGCCTGATTCACAGCCTGTGGTTTCACTTCCTCTTTTGAAAACCACAATCATTTTGACGAAATCACAGGTGAATCCCACTTGAAAGATGATGCTAGCGCCAGTGGGAAACACTCCCGTTTTCCCACCAGATGGGCACTTAGCCTCAAAATGGGAGAATTCGGCCCTCTACCTCTTGCTATCCATTGATATGCTTTGCTTACCCTGTTACCCAGGGGTTCTGATTATGTCAACAAATAATGACTGCTTGTACATGATTGTCCTGGCCTAGAATATAACTTTGTTATTCGTTAAATGTTACATCCTGTTTTAAATTTTCCTGTTTGCATTTAAACAATGTGTCTGTGAAAACCCCCATGTTTTCCAGGGGAATTTCTAATTGATCTCCCTGTGGGGCTTGTTGAGTCTTCTTTTTGTGTTCAACCAAATAAACAAAATCAAATTAACTTAGGGACAATTCAAAAAGGGCAGCTCCCTAAAAGGAGGAACAAAGTGGAAAGGAAACTTAAAACATCAAATTAAAATGTGATTAAAGAGGCCAATAATACACCCCAGTCCCTGCGGTGCCCAGTGGGCATGGAAGAGGGGGCTTGTTGAGTACAAATACGAATTCCCTTGGTAATAAGGCAATGGCCTGCCCAGGTGGAACTCATCGCCTGAGCCCTCTATAAGGCAGACACTGGGAAGGACCTGCAGGACGATTGTCCCAGTTGTGACTTATGTATGTACACCATGGAATAGTGGCTTTATTTTATGGTTAACAATAAATACCATTTCTTTCCAGTTGGGCTTCCTGAATTATTACACTGGCGTCAAGCAACAGGAACATTTTGGATAACCTTGCCTTTCCACGGAGCCAGTAAGTCAGTAACGAGGAGATTTGAAAATGCCGTTGTTTATAAAATTGGTACTGTATGATGTGGGTATGGAGGACTGCCCCCAGTTCGTCGAGCAAATTACTGCTTCCGGGCAAACGGGATAGAAGGGGACGACCGATGGAAATTCATCCTCCTGACTGCTTGTGGGGGCCCAACTTTCAGCATCATAAAGAGTTAACACACGCGGCAGCTCTGGATTCAAAATCCTTTAAAGAACTGATAGATTTGGTAGTAAACCACTACAAGGGCAGCACAGTGGTTAGCACTGCTGTCTCACAGCGCCAGGGACCCGGGTTCAATTCCTGGCTTGGGTGGCTGTTTGTGTGGAGTTTGCACGTTCTCCCTGTGTCTACGTGGGTTTCCTCCGGGTGCTCCGGTTTCCTCCCACAGTCTAAAGATGTGCGGGTTAGGTGGATTGGCCATGTTAAATTGTCCGTTAGTGTCGGGGGGTTAGCAGAGTAAATATGTGAGGTTACGAGGATAGGGCCTGGGTGGGTATTTGGTATTTGCTACCAAATAAACCTGTTGGACTTTAACCTGGTGTTGTTAAAACTGTTACTGTGTTTACCCCAGTCCAATGCCGGCATCTCCACATCATGGGTATTGTTGGTGCAGATTCAATGGGCCGAATGGCCTCTTTCTGCACTTATTTTATGATTCTAATTCCAAACCATCTGTTATATTGCAGTGCTACAGGTTTAACATGCAAATAAACTTTCAGGGAACCACTTATGGGATTCTTGACAAGACTGTGGAAATTGACAGAACATGGACCAGCACTTTCGGAAATGTTAAGGGACTGTTTTGTATGTGGAATAAATAATATAGCGACCCAAAGGTCCGGACCTTAAGAAAACCATAGAACTGGCCCTTTCTCACAAAAACACGGAGGAAGGAGCCCAGGAGCTTCAGGGATCCGTAGACAACACAAAGTCATCAGCCTTTGGTGACCCCCATGCATTTTGGTAGAACTAACGTAGGGGGGAGCTATACGATAAATGGCAGAACCATAAAGGGTGTAGATACGCAGAGGGACCTGGGTGTGCAAGTCCACAGATCCTTGAAGGTGACATCTCAGGTGGAGAAGGTAGTGAAGAAGGCATATGGCATGCTTGCCTCTATAGGACGGGGCATAGAGTATAAAAGTTGGGGTCTGATGTTGCAGATGTATAGAACGTTGGTTCGGCCGCATTTGGAATACTGCGCCCAGTTCTGGTCGCCACACTACCAGAAAGATGTGGAGGCTTTAGAGAGAGTGCAGAGGAGGTTTACCAGGATGTTGCCTGGTGTGGAAGGGCTTAGTTATGAGGAGAGATTGGGTAAACTGGGGTTGTTCTCACTGGAAAGACGGAGGATGAGGGGTGACCTAATAGAGGTGTATAAAATTATGAAAGGCATAGATAGGGTGAACGGTGGGAAGCTTTTTCCCAGGTCGGTGGTGACGTTCACGAGGGGTCATAGGTTCAAGGTGAGGGGGGGGAGGTTTAACATGGATATCAGAAGGATGTATTTTACACAGAGGGTGGTGGGGGCCTGGAATGCGCTGCCGGGCAAGGAGGTGGAGGCGGACACACTGGGAACGTTTAAGACTTAGCCACATGAATGGAGTGGGAATGGAGGGATACAAAAGAATGGTCTAGTTTGGACCAGGGAGCGGTGCGGGCTTGGAGGGCCGAAGGGCCTGTTCCTGTGCTGTATTGTTCTTTGTTCTTTGTTCATACCACAGAACCAAGTCACCTACAGATAATACTCGCGTCTCTCATTTGTTGCCAAGGAAGAGCGATTGGGCGAGGAGGGCGCAAAATTCCAGAATTGGACGAGAGGTTTCTCCACAATACAGTGAGGAGCTAGCACATTCCTGCTGCACTTGCAGTCATAGAGTTCACCGCAGACAAGGCTACTGAAACTGGCAAAATGCCTATTGCCCAGGCTAAAGGGCGAAGCCACCTCAAAACAGGGCTTTGCAAATAAATCAGCCCAACGATGAGGAATTGATGCAACTAAATTGCATCACTACCCCCAAAGTGGCCCCAATCTGGATTCAACTCCAGGTAAATGGCCACCCCCGAGACATGGAGGTAGACACAGGTGCCACAGGAACTATCATTGGGGAGCACACCTTTAGGCAACTCTGAATAGGCATCTTGCCTCTAAGCCTGCGAGACACCAAGGCTAGATTGGCCACATATTCTGGGAAGCCCTTGCGCATTATTTTGACCACTGTAACCCCAGTCACACATGGGCAACAGACAGTCTGACACTCCCTAATAGCAGAGCAAGGATCAGGTCCCAGTCTTCTGTAGCACTGGCTACAGAAAATCATAATGTGGAGATGCCGGCGTTGAACTGGGGTAAGCACAATGAGAAGTCTCACAACACCAGGTCAATGACATGTTGAAGGCTCCAGAGAAGATGTCGTAGCTTCTCCGCTCCGGGGAAGTACTGGACGACGAAGGGTACTCCGTCCCCCGTGTCCCGTGTTTGTCTTCTGAGGAGGTCGGTGCGGTTTTTCGCTGTGGCGCGTCGGAACTGTCGATCGATGAGTCGAGCGCCACATCCTGTTCTTATGAGGGCATCTTTCAGTGTCTGGAGGTGCCTGTTGCGATCCTCCTCATCTGAACAGAGCCTGTGGATACGGAGGGCTTGTCCGTAGGGGATGGCTTCTTTAACGTGTTTAGGGTGGAAGCTGGAGAAGTGGAGCATCGTGAGGTTATCCATGGGCTTGCGGTACAGTGAAGTGCTGAGGTGCTGAGAAGCTACGACATCTTCTCCGGAGCCTTCAACATGTCATTGATGAAGACAAGCATCTCGCCAAGGCCATCCCCACACCCCCACTTCTTGCCTTCAAACAACCGCACAACCTCAAACAGACCATTGTCCGCAGCAAACTACCCAGCCCTCAGGAGAACAGTGACCACAACACCACACAACCCTGCCACAGCAACCTCTGCAAGGCGTGCCGGATCATCGACATGGATGCCATCATCTCACGTGAGAACATCATCCACTTGTACACGGTACATACACTTGCAACTCGGCCAATGTTGTCTATCTGATACGCTGCAGGAAAGGATGTCCTGAGGCATGGTACATTGGGGAGACCATGCAGTCGCTACGACAACGGATGAATGAACACCGCTTGACAATCACCAGGCAAGATTGTTCTCTTCCTGTTGGGGAACACTTCAGCGGTCACGGGCATTCGGCCTCTGATCTTCAGGTAAGCATTCTCCAAGGCGGCCTTCACGACACACAACAGCGCAGAGTCGCTGAGCAGAGACTGATAGCCAAGTTCCACACACATGAAGACCGCCTCAACCGGGATCTTGGGTTCATGTCACACTATCTGTAACTCCCACGACTTGACTGGGCTTGCAAAATCTCACTAACTGCCCTGGCTGGAGCCAATACACATCTCTTTAACCTGTGCTTAACCCTCTTTCCACTCACATTGTCTGTACCTTTAAGACTTGATTACCTGTAAAGACTCGCATTCCAACCATTATTTTGTAAATTGAGTTTGTGTATTTATATGCCCTGTTTGTGAACAGAACTCCCACTCACCTGATGAAGGGGCAGCGCTCCAAAAGCTTGTGGCTTGTGCTACCAAATAAACCTGTTGGACTTTAACCTGGTGTTGTGAGACTTCTTATTGTACAGAAAATCCACCTGCACTGGCTATAGATCTTTAAAATGGGTGCTAGCAACCTATGCAAAGTCAATGGGATGTACCCCAAAGTTTTCTAAGAAGACGTTGAGAAGATTAAAGGTGCCAGAGCCAAGACCTTTGTGGAGCCACGTGCCCAACCTGAATACTTCAAGGCATGAGTACGTGCCAAAGTAGAGGTTGAATTGGAATATCTAGAGGAACTTGGCATTATATGCCCAGTACAATTCGCTGACTGGGCCGCGCCAGTAGTCTCGTTTTAAAACCCAACAACTTAGTCCATCTCTGTAGGAACTATAAGTTGACATTCAATAGAGCTTCACATTTAGACAGATAGCCTATGCCATGCATAGAAGACTTATACATAAAACTGGCTGGGCATTAATATTTCCAAATTGGATATGAGCCATGCTTACCTCCAATCGGAGCTTGAGGTGTCATCCAGGAAGTATGCCCTATAAATACTGATGTGGAGATGCCGGCGTTGGACTGGGGTAAAACACAGTAAGAAGTTTAACAACACCAGGTTAAAGTCCAACAGGTTTATTTGGTAGCAAAAGCCACAAGCTTTCGAAGTCTTAAGCTCCTTCTTCGGGTGAGTGGGAATTCTGTTCACGAACAGGGCATATAAAGACACAAACTCAATTTACAGAATAATGGTTGGAATGTGAATACTTACAGCTAATCAAGTCTTAAAGGTACAAACAATGTGAGTGGGGAGAGCATTAAGACAGGTTAAAGAGATGTGTAATGTCTCCAGACAGGACAGCTAGTGAAATTCTGCGTGTGTTGTGAAGGCCGCCTTGGAGAAGGCTTACCCGAATATCAGAGGCGGAATGACAAATTCCTTCACGACACATGACGGCGCAGAGTCGCTGAGCAGAAACTGATAGCCAAGTTCCGCACACATGAGGACGGCCTCAACCGAGATATTGGGTTCATGTCACACTATCTGTAACCCCCACAGCTTGCCTGGACCTGCAGAGTTTCACTGGCTGTCTAGCCCCTTCATTATCTTATATCTCTCTATAAGATCTCCCCTCAACCTTCTAAACTCCAATGAGTCCAGGCCCAGTTTACTCAATCTCTCCTCATAAGCTAACCCCCTCATCTCCGGAATCAACCTGGTGAACCTTCTCTATACCCCCTCCAAAGCGAATATATCCTTTCTTAAATAAGGGGACCAAAATTGTACACAGTACTCTAGGTGCGGCCTCACCAGTACCCTGTACAGTTGCAGCATGACCTCCCTGCTTCTATACTCCATCCCTCTCGCGATAAAGGCCAACATTCCATTTGCTTTCTTGATTACCTGCTGCACCTGCAAACTGAGTTTTTGTGATTCATGCACAAGGACCCCCAGGTCCCTCTGCACAGTTGCATGTTGTAATTTTTCACCGTTCAAATAATAGTCCATTTTACTATTATTCCTTCCAAAGTGGATAACCTCACACTTACCGACAAGGATGGACTACACCCTTTCGAGGAGAAGGTGACGGCGAAAAAAGGGTATTCCGTCTCCAAGGAACACAATGGAGTTGCGGTCTCTCCTAGGTTTCATCAACTACTATAGGAAATCCATACCGAACCTGGTGACCTTACTGGCACCCCTCCATGTCCTGCTAAAAAATATCAGAAATTGTCGTGGCAAATGCCACAGGAGAAAGCCTTTACAAGTGTCAAACAGCAATTGCTGTTTGACCCATTATAATCCATGGATACCACTCATCGTAACCTGCGACGCCTCCCCTTATGGGATAGGAGTGGTATTGTCACACCATTGAGACAATGGCACCGGGCACCCTATGGCGTATGCTTCACAAACCCTGGCGGATGCAGAAAGGAGGCATGCGCAAATTGAGAAAGAAGGTTTGCCCATGGTATTCGCAGTAAAAAAAATTCCACCAATACTTCTATGGTTGGCATTTCACCATAGTGACGGAGCACAAACCTCTGAGCCTCTTTGCAGGAAACAAGGTGATTCCTCCCATAGCTTCAGCTCAGATGCAAAGTTGGTTGCTGCTGTTAGACACCTATGAATATACCCCAGAACATTTTCCAAGGAGACAGATCGCCAATGCGGATGCCTTGAGCCGCCTACATCTACCCACCTGCCTACCTCACCTCCAAAGATGGATAAAATCCATCATGACGTTGAACTTCATGGACGCTCCGCCAGTATCCACCAAGCAAATTCAAATTTGGACCCAAAAGCGTCCTACATTGGCAAAGCTATGTCATATCATCCTAAGTGGTGGACCACAAAGGCATCCTACAGAGGATCTAAAACCATATACTTCCAAATATCCAGAGCTGAGTATTGAGAATGATATCATCTGTTGAAGAACCTGAATGGTTGTCCAGGCCAGTGACCAATACCCCACAAATTGCATAGAAATGAAAATGGTGGCTTGGTGCAGACAGGGACATTGAAAACCTGGTCATGTGATGCAAAATCTGCCAGGAAAACCAAAAGGTCTTCCTAGCAGCCTCGTTGTGACCCTGGGTGTGAGTACACACACTTATGGACTCTATGTCCTTAATTCTGGTTGATGCCCATTCAAAATGGATCAATGTACACTAGTTGGCTGTTACTACCTCTTACAACACTATCGAAAAACTCAGGCAATCTTTCTGAACACATGCTACACCTGAGGTCCTTGTAACAGACTTCAGGACCCCATTTACCAGTTGGAAGTTTCAAACCTTCGTGAACACAAATGGAGCGAGGCACATGCACATGGCATCATATCACCCATCTTCAAAAGACCTGGCTGAGTGAGCAGTCCAGGTATTCAAAAACAATATAAAAAACAAACCACGGGCTCTTTGGAAATGAAGCTTGCTGCCTCGATTCTCCCATAATGCAGTGGGCTGGGAGAATCCCATGGTGGCTAATTCCTGGAGTTTGTGCGAGCATTCACGCCCTGCTTGTGTCTTCCAGCGCCTGATTTCCAGCGACGTCTGCTCCACACTGGAAATTGGCGGGGAGATGTAGACCATTTAAATGGTCAATTGAATATAATTTAAATGAGATTAGCGGGTTGGGGACTGAAGTCTCCAGGCCGGCTAGCATCTCCCCCCTGCCAGAGTATTTCACTCCAGTGGGGTTTCGAATAGTTCCCCACTTTCAGGAAGCTAGCGACCCGACCCCACTGGCGTGAAAGGGGGGGCAATAGGGAACCAGGGAGTCGGGCAGCACAGGGTGGTGCCCCCTGCTGTATTAAGGAAGGTACAGTTGCTGTTGTAATTATATCAGCTTGTTGTTTTAATCATTGTGAAATTATAATGTATTTGGATTGTAATGTATTTGGATGAATTGTTTTTTTTATTTCAAAAATATACTTTATTCATTAAAAAAACTCTCAAATAAACCATTGCAAAACAACACATCCAATAATCACAGACAGTGCAAAAAAACCAGTCATTCTTACAATACTATACGATGGTTATTTGCACGACATTACATTCATTACATTTCAAAACTTAAAACTATGTACATACATCAGAGTTTACTGTGTGCCGTTATTTTTCAGATTAGCACACAGTCACGCAGGCCGAGGGTATTCTGCAGTTACCGGGCCCTCGGTCTGCCTCGGTTGAAGGGCTTTACACTGTGGCCTTTCGCCATTGTGCCTTTGTGGCAGCTGCCCCAAGCTTGAGCGCGTCCCTCAGCACCTAGTCCTGGACCTTGGAATGTGCCAGTCTGCAACACTCGGTCGAGGACAAATCTTTCAACTGGAAGATCAGCAAGTTTTGGGCGGACCAAAGTGCGTCCTTCACCGAGTTGATAACCCTCGGTGATGGAGGGTATTTGGATGAACTGTTAAAGTAAAAAGAAAGTTGGGACCTACGCACATAGGCCACAGAGTAGTAACTTTATTTTATGTATAACAATAAAGACCATCCCTTTATAGTCAGGCTTCCTGAGTTATTGTAGTGTCTAACTAATAACACAAAGTGTCGTAAGCCAAACATGTAGGTGCCCAACAACATGGAGAGTCATCCCACCAGAACTCAGGAGTAAGCACTGGGGAGGAATCAGAGAAGTCTATCCAGGGAATACTCCCGGGTTCTAATGGCCACTACTGGGCTCACAAGGCAAAGATGTTTGTGCACAATGACATTGCTTAAGTTGTATGGGAAATTAATATCTATGTGCAGAACTGTAATAACATGTTCAGTGTTGCAGTTAAGGAGCGTGATCACTATTGCAGTGATCTCGTGAAAATATGGGTGTTAGAGAGTCTAACGCAGGATTGCAATGACACAGGGGTAATGTAGAGCTAAGAATGTTTGATGCAGGATTACAGTAATAATTGTGTTGGTTTGGGAGCTTAGTGCAGCATTAGATTGATGCACTAACCTTTGGGCTATAGGGAGCTTGGTATAGGTTTGACCCCATGGGGTTTAGTGAATGCAAAATTGCAGTGAATCAGTGGCACCAAGGGAGTTAGTGAACTCAATGCAGGATTGCGGGAGCTGAATAAATCCCGTTCATTATCAGATCATCTTAAATGTTCTTAAAGTTGAGTTCTAGCGTCGAACTGTTTGCTGTCCTGTTCTTTGTTTTCATATTTTATGTAGCACTTGCTATTGACTTATTTTTGGCTTGGTTGAAAGCTCCTCAGCTGATAGCAAATGTTTTATAAACCTACATCTATGAATATTCTGCGAAGATCTGTGTCGTCATGACTTCTCAGCACCCTTAAATTTAAGTAGATAATACTAAGTGATGCAAATATATACACTGTCTTCACAGTGTATATTTCTGCTATTCTGTCTTCAAATTCTGTATCTCCTTAGCTCTCTCTCTATTTAGTTTTCCACTTAATTTAAATTCTATTCATCAGATTTGTTGTCAGTATTGATCAATTATATTATACTTTAATGTATTTATACTGCAACATAATCTGATAGATTGTGTATGATAATGAGATGATTGAAGCCAATAATAATTAATGATGTGCATGGGATAGGTTGCACGTTTGGCATACTCAACAGTCTGGTGCTTGTGCCATTGATTACTATGAGAAGGAAACAAAATGATATGAATGCCAGGTTATAAAATGCAGTTAAATGCTCTCAAAGTGGTAAAAAGCAGGTATGAACCTGAACTTCGAACACTGGCACTGCCATTTGCCCAACACTCTTGTGAGATCCCCATTGACTCCTCATTCCTGATGAACATCTTTTGTCGTTTGATAATGTCATCAGAGACCCAGTAACCAGATGTAGCTGTAGTAATTGTGGAACAGATCCTACACTAGCTACTGAGCAACTGATTAACATCTTTTTCGGGATCATCAGGTTATGGCTTCTGCAGAGCCAGGCTGGGGTTTCAGGTAACCCTGTAATAAAAACAGAAAATACATGAGCAATGATTTTAAGAAACCAAAGCTCCATGACCAGCGGAGGCCACTGAGGTCAAAATCAGACAGATGTTGGAAGATCACTGTTAAAATAAGCCTGCAAAGCAATTCATGTGTACAACTGCACATGCACCATTTACCAGCTTACATACAGGCTGCCAAAGATGGATCTCTGAACGATGCATAAATATGCCTCCTCCATATGTCACATTTATGGATAGCCTGCAGAGTCACAGAAGAACACCATGCTGCCACTTTAATTGAACTGCCTGTGAGTTTGAACCTACTGATAACTAGAAGATTGAAATGCCACATTTTCTATTTTTCAATTTATTGTTTTACTCAGCTTTCGCCTCACATTCTGTTTTAGGGAAACCTCATAAATTCTGATACGAATCAACAAAAATGTATTCATTACATTTGTGTTCTGTTTTATTTTCAGCAAATGCTGCAAAGAAGCTTTTCTAGCCAGAACGGTAATGTCGGTAATGAGCCACCGCAAATCAAAAGAATGTGAGTTACAAAACAAGATATATTTCTTAAATTGTCAGTATAAAATAGAATGAAAACAGGATGCCAGTAGTGGCAGAACCTAATCGATGCCTGACATGGATATGTTAGATAGAACAGAAAATGATCAATTACTGGAGCAATTTTAACCCCATCAGCCTGGGCAGTTGAAATCATCGAGATGACTTAACCGCTGACATTTCACATGGATCTCACCATCTGGCATTCTGAGCAGGGTGCAAGGGTGACTGCCTGGAGAGACTCAAAAAAATGTGCAGATCAGGGTCGGATGATGTCATTGAGCCTTGACTGCAATTTGGACTGTAGCCTAAGTGAGAATAATGTTTTGAAGACAGAATAAGACCTGGGACCAGAAGAGGCCCAAGCAGGTAAATCCTTACAGGGCCATGCGTATAGCTTAGACCTCCCGTGCCATCTGCGCCTTCCACCATGCTCACCTTCATTACCGCCAGAACCTCTCAAAAGCCCCTCGGCACAAAAAACTATTATTCTGGTCACTGTGTCTTACTCTGACTCTTCTGGGAATGCAGGAAGGTGCAGGACCAGATGGGTGTATTTCACTCACTCTATGTTATTGCAGTGAACGGGTTTGGAACTGATCGTTATGTCTTCCAAAGGGATATGAACATTTGCTGTAGTAATACAGAAGAGAAATGCTATTCTAAGCCCAATGTGTAAAGTTTAAAGGGTACTGTTACCTACTTAACATTTGTACTAGAGTGGACATTTTGTATTTTCAGGAAACTCTGGAAAGTACAACTGGCATATCTAGTTCCCATAAATATATAATTCAACAATTTATTTTAAAGCATCCAGTACACATCAACATAAGATTAATGGAATGACTATTTTCCTAAAGAGAGTGCATTACCTAAAGTGTCTGTCAGGCAATATATTTCCCTCGTGTTTGGAAACGTGAATATCATTTACATCATTCCATCAAAAGAGCGTATTATGTAGCAAAATAATAATTGGATACAGCATCATTATAAAGCCTTTTCCAGATCTTTCTCTTAAATGTGGATTCCCCCATTGTTGTTCATCTCAGGAGCCAGTTTAGTATTTAATTATCCTTCATTAACTAGCAACTAATTAATACAATCTGCACATTTGATGATTAACTAGTCATAAACTACCATAACTACTGATGCAGTGGAATTCCTCGATTCAATGAACTTGTATACCAGGAACTAATTCTACATTTTTCTTAACTGTAAACTTGCTAAGTGCCTAACAAACAGAAGGAAATTGCATATGCTCTGATGGGACAGTGGATTGCATTCTAGTTATTTTGATAGACGACTGCATAGTATCTCATTAGCCAGGCATGAAGCTAGACTGCTGAATGCTTTGTTTATGTCAGCAGGTGTCGAGATGCTGTTTGTGGTTTATGTGGCGGTCTGAGCCAGACGTGTCAGATAGTTTTTCATTGAAAATGCTTCCCCTCTGTTTCCTGAACTTATTGCACAAACAGAAAGCAGCTGCCCATGTTTACTCCTCTGATTTGATATCTTACCAATATTCTTAACTGTTTTATGTGTAGGTTTAAATCAGTGCAGCTTAATATGTAATGAGCCCGTTACATAAAGCTAAGCTCACAAACATATGGAAAACTCATTGGAATGGTAGTTGTGAGGACTCAGTAGTGCTTTTAGACAAATAAAAGGTGTTGCACTGAAGAACTGGCCGGACTGAAAGGTGTGTCAAACAACTGACATATTGAACTGAACAAAGAAGCTGTATAGATGGAACAGTATGTCACACAGACATATACATTGAACGAACAGCACAACTGAAGCAGCTAAGCTAAAAATTGTATTTCTACATTACAAATAGAAGAAAGGTCCACCATATCATGCCAGATGGTAAGAGTGAAACAAAACTGATCAGGTCACCTTGAACAAATTTATTTTAGTAAAACCTCCATGTACTAAAACTTGGATGTGTGCCTTTTTACTTGTAGTATTTGTTTTACATTTTTGGTATGCTGAAAGAATATTAAGCATGAATTGTAACATACCTGTTCAGTATTTGCTGTCTTCGGCTAGAGATGGCATCTTCAATCTTGACTCCAGCGATGAGCTGTTCAATCACCGAACACACACTGAGTGTTGCAGTAGCTCGATCTTTTATTCGTTGCAGGCAAACTCCAAACCCAGAGCAGGAGCTAGAGAATATTTAGCAGGTGCAGGCAGCCTGATTCAGAACAGAGCAGGAGGCAACAGAGCTACTGTCATGTGTCTTTTTGTACACCATTCTCTCTGAACAAGCGTTAGCCAGACTGCTGTTCTACTGTACATCGGTCTCTCTGAGCAGCCTTGAGCCAACCTTTTAATACGTCAGTTGTAGCTGGGTGAAATCCCCTGGTTCAGCCCCTGAGTTGTTCAAAGGCTGCTGTTAGTCAGTGCTGGGGCTGCCCCAGTCACTCTGGGACACTACGTGCCTACAGCCCCACACTGCTCATATCATGATTATCTGTGTCTGACATGAAACCGGAGGCTGTTGAATTGAAAGTCATCTCATCTGGAGCATTTCCCGACACTTTCCCCTGTGTCGGCCCCGTCAGCACTCAATCTGTTAGAAAGTGGCAAGTCCACCACACAATCCTGGCTGTACTTTAGTACAGTTGGGAAATTTTCTTTTCTTTTGCATGAACTGGAATTTTTAATGACCTGATTGATTGAAATGAAATAAATTTCCCAGGTGATGTTTAAGAAAAAACCAATAATTTAGGTTTTAAAAAAATCACAAGGTCAACTGGCATCAAAGTATTACAGGACTCAATCAGAAAAAAATTCTAAGAAAATAAAATTATTTTTGTTAAGATTGAAACTATCTCTCACTTCCCTCCTTATTGAGTGATATGCAGATGCGCTTATTTAATCGAGTTTCAAAGTTTAAATGCGCTTTATTAAAATTAATTAAGAGCCTGCATTTACATAGCACCTTATTCAATCCTGGAACCATCTCAGTTATTATGTAATGTCCATTTGAACCAATAGAACAGGCAGCTAAGAGCTCAGTTTAACAACTTATTGACAATCAACACTCACTACAACACTGGAGTATCAGCCTGATATTCTCTGGATTGGGGTTGTACCCTTAATCTTTTGGTGGCACGATGGTACAGTGGTTAGCATTGCTGCCTCACAGCAGCAGAGACCCAGATTCAATCCTGGCCTCAGGTCACTCTCTGTGTAGAGTTTGCACGTTTTCCCCGTGTCAGTGTGGGCTTCTTCCGGATGCTCTGGTTTCCTCCCACACTCCAAAGATGTGTGGGTTAGACCATTTGGCCCACCAAGTCTGCTCCGCCATTCATCATGGTTGATATGATTCTCAGCCCCATTCTCCCACCTTTTCTCCATATTCTTTGATCCCCTTACCAATCAAGAACCTATCTATCTCGGTCTTAAATAGGTTAGGTGGATTGTCCGTGCTAAATTGCCCCTTAGTGTCAGGGGATTAGCAGGGTAAATACGTGGGGTTACAGGGTGAGGGCCTGGGTGGGATTGTTATCAGTGCAGACTCCTTCCATTCTGTAGGTAGTCTATGATTCTATAATCTTCTAATTAAGGCAAGCTGACATTCAAAGCTCTGAAGAATTAATTGTTTTATTTTTACGTTCATAGACACCCTACAGTGCAGAAGGAGGCCATTCGGCCCATTGATTCTTGATGCACCATCAACGAGCAAAGACTAGTTTGTATGCAAGAACAAATAGGCTTTTATTAGCAAAAGACTTGGAGCACACCCATGCCGATGAACTGGTCCAGACTGAGGCCGGGGGGTGGGGAGCAGTCGCCTTTATACCTGGACTAAGGGGGGAGGAGTCTCGGGTAGGGCCGGCAGGGATGTGTCCAGGCATGTCACATATACAGGTAATAAGCTAACAGTGGTTTACCACAATTCTGCACTGACACAATCCCACCTAGACCCTATCCCCAAAACCCCACATATTTACCTCGCTAATCCCTCTAACCTACGCATCCTGGGATACTAAGGGGTAATTTAGCCTGGCCAATGCACCGAACCTGCACATCTTTGGACTATGGGAGGAAACCGGAGCACCTGGAGAAATCCCACACAGACATGGGGAGAATGTGCAAACTCCACACAGACGGGTTGACCCAAGCCGGGAATCAAACCCAGGTCTCTGGAGCTGTGAGGCAGCAGTGCTAAGCACTGTGCCACCATGCCACCCTGTACACTCCTGTACAGTCTGCTCTCTGCTGTCCAATTCAGTAGCCACATGTGGCTAATTGCATTTCTGGTCAATAAATAAAAAAATAAATAATAGACATGGCAGTTGGACATATGATTTCAATAGTCACATTTGCATGCTGTGTAAACATATCACAGCTCTGCTGTGAATTTGTTGGTAAAGTGGTAAGATGGAAAGCAGAGGATGAGGATTTTTTTGATTGTTGTGAATGGTTAATTTGCTGGCTGTATAGTGGTAGATATTTGATAATTAAAAAGACACAGGAGAAATGCATTTATCTACATTGTGTCAGGTACAAAAGAATTTCTATTAAGATTAGTGCAAGTGACTAACATGTGCTGGGATTCTCCCAAAAAATTCAAGTTCAGGTAAAAATTGGACTAAATCCCACTGCTTTTCTTTCAGCAGGATTTTCAAAATGAATCTCCCACACTCTGAGCACTGCAGATCATGATACAAAGAGCCTATTCCTGCTAGAGAGGCCGGCAGCATAGCGTTGAGCAGGCCACTACGCATGTGCCGATCTATCGTAGCGAGGATTGATGCATGCACAGTAGCCCCGCACCGCCGGCCTCCTGTTTGCTGGCTAGTTCGATTGCTGGCCAGGCCTGCGACCCCACAACGCTGCCCTCCAATACCCCATCCCCTATTGTTGGCCTTCTGGACGTCTCCAGGCCAGCCCTGACCTCCACCTGGCCCGCTTTGATCACACGCCCCCCCCCCCCCAACCACCTCCCCCTGGCAGTCCCGATCTCCTGATACCCCTTACCCCTCCATCCCTTCCCCACCCCCCCCTGTTCCTGCAGCAGGCCGACCGCTCCCACACCCCCTTCCCCCCCGATGGCCAGCTCTGATGGCTGTTCACCCCTCCCTCTGTCACTGACCCCGAGGGAGTCCCCACCCCAATTGATCTGCCCTCCCCCAAAAAGTCCTGCTCCCTCTGGCTTCACCCCTTTGGCATGGCCCGATGCCCAGTGGGCAGTGCCAAAGTGCAACTTGGGCATTGCCACTTTGCCCCTTGGGCAGTGCCAGGGGGCCAGGCTGGCACTGCCAGGCTGGCAAAGCCCAGGGGGCATCCCCTTACCCCCAACCTCCTGGGGGGGCCTCCATGGTCTCCCTTCACTCCAGTGGGGTCGGGCCGGCATCTTCCCATTAGTGAAGACCTGTTGTAAACCCCGCTGAGTGAAACACTCCTGGCGGGTGGGGAGAGGCTAGCGGGCCTGGAGACTTCTGTCCCAGGCCTGCTAATGGCATTCAAATTTGAATTCATTAATTTTAATCAGTTTTACACCGATTTCTGGTGTGGAGCTGACGACACCGGAAATCCGGTGACCGGGGATGCGCAGAGGCCGTTTGCAGTTTTCTTCCATCTTCTAGAGTATTAAGCATACATCATGTTTTGTTATCAACTGAAAATTTCAAAGGCAATTTAAGTCCTACATTCATTTGATTGATGCCATTTGCACCTAATATCAAGCACAGAACTTAACGGCCTCCGCTTATGTCTCCCATGTTAGAATGTAACAAATGATAACATTGGATCTGTTGTAGTGTGACCAATGATAACAGGCTGTAAGGGTCAGCTGACCCAGTAAACTATGTAACCAATGACAAAATGATATAGTGGTCAGCTGACTCAGTATAAATAAGAAGCTTCTGGGGTGTGTGGGAGTTTTGAATGGCCCAGGGTGAGGCCTCAAGTGTTGGAGTAATGAAGTTTCTTTATTGAACCTTTTTCTTTGATTTATAAGTTGGAGTAAGTCTTGTTTTATTTTATTGCTTATAACGAAGAGTTCCTTCTGGTGGATCAACATCCCAGCCCGCTGCACTGCTAGAGTAGTGCAGCAGGCTGGGAGAATTACCCTCATGGTGTCACCATGGTCCCACCTGTGATGGTCAACAATTTCTATTAAACGATATTGATCTACACCATTCACACAGATATATAATGCTGAGCATAAACACATTCTCCACTGCCCATATGCAAGATTAGCATCCAATGAGCCAATTGTATTTTGGTCACTAACAACACATGGTGCAAATTTGCAAATACCACTTATTTTCTGCACACATTTAAAGTACAAAGTAAGGAATTTGTACCCCAAATATCTTATTTATATTCCCCTGGTTTCTTACTTCTTGTGATGAAACCTAAATTCCATTAGCTTCTATCAGCCTTATCAACCTTTAATGTTCTGTGAACTTGTACCTCAACCCTCTGTCCTTCCACAGCATTGAACCTACTTTCATTCAGAATATAATTACCAAAATGCAACAGCTCACATCTACTGACATTGAATTCCATATACCACTTTTTAATGCATTCCTTCATCTTATCATTATACTATTACAATTTCCTTCCATCTTCTAGAGAATTAAGCAACATCATGTTTTGTTACCAACTGAAAATTTCAAAGGTAATCTAAGTCCTACATTCATTTGATTGATGCCATTTGCACTTAATATCAAGCACAGAACTTAATGTACTGTTCATACTGTTTGTACATTTGTGTAACAGCACATTCAACAGACACTATATGTAATATATAGAAGGATATATTGGCATTGGAGGGAGTGCAGAGAAGGTTCACCAGGTTGATACCGGAGATGAGGGGTTTGGATTATGAGGAGAGGCTGAGGAGATTGGGTTTGTACTCGTTGGAGTTTAGAAGGATGAGGGGGGATCTTATGGAGACTTATAAGATAATGCGGGGGCTGGATAGGGTGGAGGCGGAGAGATTCTTTCCACTTAGTAAGGAAGTTAAAACTAGAGGACACAGCCTCAAAATAAAGGGGGGTCGGTTTAAGACAGAGTTGAGGAGGAACTTCTTCTCCCAGAGGGTGGTGAATCTCTGGAATTCTCTGCCCACTGAGGTGGTGGAGGCTACCTCGCTGAATATGTTTAAAGCGCGGATGGATGGATTCCTGATCGGTAAGGGAATTAAGGGTTATGGGGATCAGGCGGGTAAGTGGTACTGATCCACGTCAGATCAGCCATGATCTTATTGAATGGCGGGGCAGGCTCGAGGGGCTGGATGGCCTACTCCTGCTCCTATTTCTTATGTTCTTATGTTCTTAATGTTGCATCTATATTATGCGGCTGTGTTCTATATAAATTGTTCAGTGTGGTACATAGCAAATTTGGTACAATATGAATATTGAGTACACTGATAATGTATACTTCTTCTGCAAGTATAGTGTTACGAATGGGTGAGGACAGATTCCTTTCTTTCCCACAACTTGATTGACTGTATTGGAATTTTGAAATTTATAAGGGTGAATGTGTCAATTCAGTGCATGTACATGCTGATTGAAAAGAACAGGCAGGCTTTCTTGAGTTTAACCACAGGAAGCGTTAGTTTTATTATGCTAAAAGTGCACCTGTGGTGGAGACAGTTCTTTAAATAGTGATCTTGTTTTCTTCCCTAGAAACGCTACTTTAGAATTCTGAAGTCTCCTTCAGAACTTCTCTACCTGTTTATCCCACATATAATATAAGCAAGCAGATATATTTTTTAATCTTCTAAATAAACAGTTTTGCGCACATTTTCCTTCCCATTCCCTACATGCAATGTTCTTCTTTGTCCTTTTCTATTTTGTCAGAGCGTTGCATTCATGAGTAAGACATGGTAGGTGCGCAGTCCATCAGGAAAACTGCTTATAGTTATGTCTCCTAGCAAATCCATATTCAGAAGTTGCCAGATTTTGCCAATTTGTAGGTCAGGTGACTTCAGTCATTTTAGAGTTCAGCATTTTTGTTTGGCAAAAGTCATTTGAAAGAAGTTCAATATATATCTGAACAGCCAATGAAATTAAGGATTAATTTTCCACGTGTACACTGCACATTGTCATGACAATGTAAAACCAAGCTCAGGATAATTAACATGTTCCAAATAGCTCACATATATAGTACAGGTATACCATGATTTGTCTTAATAGTTTAACTGCTGCAACCAATCTTCCTAAAATATAAAACAGAAACACAATGGGCCCTATTTTACCATTTTGATTCGAAGTGCTGTGTGGACGTGAAACTGGGAGTGTTTCAGATCCGACTTTTAGACCTGTTCTCAGGTGCCCCCATATGCACTCTGCCTGCAAAATTCAATTCTGAGTGCAAATGCGTTTAAATGGCCATCACACCCAATTCGGGCGCGGTCCTGATCGCGGCCATTTTCGGGCCTTGGTAAAGGGGGAACCGGCGTGGAGGCGGGTATGGATTGCGCTACTCACCTCACGCCCGACTTTACCAAGTTTTTGCGTCCGAAAACAGGCACAACTTGGTGGTAAAATCCGACCCAATGAGTCAAAACACTTTCACTTCGTGGTTGCTGTGATCGTCATGATAGCTCGCAGCTTTTTTCAGGTAAAGGCAAAATACTGCGAATGCTGGAATTTGAAACAAAAACATAAAATGCTGGAAAATCTCAGGTTTGATAGCATCTGTGGAGAGAGAATGGAGCCAATAATCTGAGTCTGGATGACCCTTCATCAGACCCTTTGTCAGATTTTGAGGAACTAACTTCCAGCAAAAACAGTCATTAATATGTTCATTAACTTGTTCCAAAAGCAGAAAAATAAATATTTGGTTGGGAATGGGGCTGAACATTATAGGGACAGGCTGAGATGATCAAATGTTCCAGAGACAAAGTAATCCTATGCTGCAAGGACATGGTTGGTGGAAATTTTGTCTGGGTGACATTGCAACATGTCGACCTGTAAAGATGGAGACATGTTCTGATGTTCTGCTTAGGAGGTTTTGTAGAACTTTTCATCATTAAATCAAATGCAGTTCATGATTGGGTACATTGCACATGACCTGCAGTAGGACTAGAGTTGATGGGTTTAAAAGATTTATTTTGTCCTGTATTGACTGAAATTATCAGACTGGGTCCATGATTAACAATTGCAGGTACTTTCCAAAGGTATTCAATTTATCAAAGGCATGTGCTTGAGTTGAGCCTTTTGGAATTCTATACATCAATTGGTCAGAAACATTCAAAATTTGCCTACATTCAAGGAATGTAGAGTATAAAAGTTGGGGTCTGATGTTGCAGATGTATAGAACGTTGGTTCGGCCGCATTTGGAATACTGCGTCCAGTTCTGGTCGCCACACTACCAGAAGGACGTGGAGGCTTTGGAGAGAGTACAGAGGAGGTTTACCAGGATGTTGCCTGGTATGGAGGGGCTTGGTTATGAGGAGAGATTGGGGAAACTGGGGTTGTTCTCCTTGGAAAGACGGAGGATGAGGGTAGACTTAATAGAGGTGTATAAAATTATGAATAGGGTGAACGGTGGGAAGCTTTTCCCCGCGTCGGTGGTGACGTTCACGAGGGGTCATAGGTTCAAGGTGAAGGGGGGGAGGTTTAACACAGATATCAGAAGGACATATTTTACACAGAGGGTCGTGGGGGCCTGGAATGGGTTGCCGGCAAGGTGGTGGAGGCGGACACACTGGGAACGTTTAAGACTTATCTAGACAGCTATATGAACGGAGTGGGAATGGAGGGATACAAAAGAGTGGTCTAGTTTGGACCAGGGAGCGGCGCGGGCTAATTGTTCTTTGTTTCTCGTTTCAAGGCTTCATTCTATGATCATCTTGCTGGTGCCAGTACAGAGCGAGACTGCGGATAGTTGGGAACCTGTCTCGGGGGCAGGGAATTCATATGGTGTTCGTGGAAGTGGAAATGAATAGGGTTGGGAAGCATTTTCCGATCAGGGCCAGTGTGATCTCCTGGACTCGTTTCGATCGCCTCAGGGGGTCGGAGAGGAATTTCCCAGATTTTATTTCCCCATATTGGCCCTGGGGTTTTCACTCTGGGTTTTCGCCTCTCCCTGGAGATCACATGGTCTGGAATGGCGGGGTAGGGGTGAGTTAATAGGTTGTGATGAACAAAGCATCATAGCTGTGAGGGACAGCTCGGTGGATAGGATATTAGTATGTAGATAGGCTGGAAAATTGGGCGGGGATCCTGGATTCAGGATTCAATCCTGGACCGGGGAGCGGCGCGGGCTTGGAGGGTCGAAGGGCCTGTTCCTGTGCTGTATTGTTCTTTGTTCTTTGTTTGTTCTTTGAATGTGATTTTTTTATCTGCAAAACCTGACCCCAATCTCTGGGCACACACAGGATTTATGTACTACAAGCAAAATAGTGAACTACGAACATCACATAATATTGTCCTGATTTCTTGCTTACAAATTGCTATCAAAGCATATTCAACAATCAAATCTTAACCCACAATTGCTTAGATTGTTTTGGATGAGAATGCGTTATCAGAACTTTTTATATTTTTTAATCTTCTAAATAAACAGTTTTGCGCACATTTTCCTTCCCATTCCCTACATGCAATGTTCTTCTTTGTCCTTTTCTATTCTGTCAGAGCTGTGCATTTATGAGTAAGACATGAAGAGCTCCTGAGGTCTGCCCTTGAGGTAACTCAGGTAGAAGCAGTCAGCATTTCCCAAGAAATGGCAAGTATTTTCCATAGGTCCATAGGTCCAAAATATCATTCCTTGTGCTGCTCCAATTGGGTATCCAATGAGGTCAAGGATGCTTTTTGTTGGAAGCTGACTATAAGTTAATTGGCATACCATCCCACTTCTCAACGTGCTGGGATTTGTTTGGAACCTACATTCTCTCTTAATCAACTTTTCAAATTGTTCCAAGGCCAATATGAAATTTATTTACTTACGTCACAATCCAAGCTACTCTTTCTCGCTGCCTATATTTATGGTAACATTTAAGATCTGTCAGTGGCAGTCTGATTATTTCCCTCATGTAATTTCACATAGAGTTGACATCTTTCTTTACCAAGTTCGGTCTCCTGTGTAAAAGCAATAATCGTGGCATTGTGATGTATTCAGAGCTCCATCAATCTCAAGCTATAAGATCTGTGTGTTATTTTAGAGTGACTTTTGCAAGGTTGCATATTGACAGTGCGGTCTCATTCATAGTCAACACAGCTTAATTTATAAAATTTGGAGTTTCGACATTCAGTTTAATCCAGCATCAATAACCACTCCAGTTAGTGAACCTGATGACCTCTAAAGAGTGTATTTTATCTTTGCAAGATCTAATGAAGTGTAGTAAGACCAAGGAATTAAACAGGGAAATATTGCTATGATATTTCACTTTAGGTGGCACACATAGCATCCTCATTCTTGGTGGTGAATGATTATCAAAATACAGCTCAGACTATAAACTAATTGCATCAATTTATGCAGCATTAAGTGCTTATTACAAACAATGTATTTGAACTTTATAAACTTTACTATCCTCTTCAATATGCTAAAACAACAAATATTATTCCCTTGAGTTTTCCCTAATTTAAGAGTACTCAGGGGGTCAGATCGGTTGACATGCCCCCCCCCCGATTGCCAGCCTCCCACTCACTGGCCTCCCAATCACCAGCTCCGACCTCCCCCACCCCAGGTCATCGCCGAATCACGAACCCCCTCCCCCCATCCCCCACCCCATCCCCGATCACCAGCTTCCCGAAGGATGGTCCAATCCCCGATTGTCAACCCCACCACCAGCCCTCACCCCACCTCCCCCATGCAGAGATCCCCCCCTTTACTCCCTTCCAACTCCCCTCCCTCAGTCTGGCCCTGCGCACAGGAGGCCCCACCCTCTTGGCAGTCAGTGTGCCAGACTGGCATTGACCAAGAGGCACTGCCCACCACCGCACCCCCCCCCCCCCCCCCCCCCCCCCCACCATCCCTGACCTGCCGGGTAGCCTTAATGGCCTCCAGTCACACCAGCGAGGCCATCACGTCAGCTCCCAATTGCTGGGGACCATCTGTGATCTCCACTGATGTGGACCTCCTCTGGCGAGATTGGAAACCTAAGTGAGTCCGGACAATAATGTCCCACAGCACAAGGTTGATCACATCCATAAAAGTGGCCTGTGAAGATTACGACCAGCCAGTCGCCAGGCACGATTCCTGTTATTGACCTCCCACTGAAATTTCCTGCCCTGCTATGCAACTCAACCTGCATAGTGAGGCAGGAAAATCACTCCCATGAACTTTCAGTGAGAAGAAGTATTCCAATTATTTAATGAAATGCTGTTGCTGGACTTCAGAAATAACTTTCCTTTGGTCTTAGAACTGCAGTTGAAGCATTAAACAATGTTCTCTACTCAATTAGTTTCAAATGAAAGTTGATGTTATTGCCTATAAACACACTATAATCAGATTTGAGTTGTCCGGCCAGCATTTCAGTTTTATGAAATGATAACTTGTGCCACATTGAGAGGAAACAGCTCGTTATCCATGATTCAACATTAAGGAAGTCTCACACCAGATGGAAAATACAACAATCTTGTCTTCGCACATGACCTGGTAAATGTTTCTGCCAAATGTAACGGACAACAATGCCTGCCTCTTTGAGCGCCAGAAATTATGATAATTACTAACCTTGAGAAAGGATTCAGTAAATTTATTAAAGTCATGGATTAATTGTAAATGGTCTTGATTGACAGGTATGTGCTTAGCATCTTCCCAAGTTAACCTGCAGACTGTTGACCATTTCTTCAGTTCAATTGCAGTTGTTTTGAAAGAAATGCTAAGCTCTACCAGGGAGTCACTGCTCCTGTGAACGATCGTCATATTAGGAACCCTAGGAACCCAGATTTCCAGCACCCAGTCTTCAAGGAGCTCAACACATCCAGGATAAAGCAGCCCACTTGGCGGTTCCCCAACCACCACCTTAACCATCCATTCCCTCCATCACCAACATGCATCTATAAAATGCACTGCAGCAAATTGCCGAGGCTCTTTTGACAGCATCTTCCAAACCTGTGAACTCTACCACCTAGAAAGACAAGGGGCAGCTGATGCATGACAACACCACCACCTGCAAGCTCCCCTCAAAGTCACACATCATCTTGAATTGGAACTATATTGCAGTATTAAACTTAAAGAAAAAAACATATTTGCGCAAAGATGAGTGGCAGGACAGAAGATTGGAAAAAAAATTCAAAGAACATCAAAGAATGACAAAAAGATCAATAAGGGAGGAAAAGCTAGACTGTGCGGAAAAAACTAGCCAGTAAAATAAAGGTGGACAGTAAGTAGGCTCCATCCCCAATACTGGTATGAGTCGTCTGACGGCCTCTGTATTGCACAGAGTGCCACAAATTATCAAAACTCAGCTCACCCAAAAAAACGGGTGGGAAAAACTCCCCGTTTTTACGCCCATTGGGCATTTAGAATTATTTTGAGAAAATTGCCCTCAATGAGTGTTACGAGGTTTATTTTATGATGTCTTGTGCCATGTTAATCTCCCAATTATGACAAGAAAGATTATTTAAATTTGTATCAGGCCTTCTATTGGTTCTTTTTAATCCTGTCCACAATGCACCACAGAAATCCACATCACAATCTGAATGGAAAAAGGATCAATTCAGATGCAGAGGATGTCCTAGTTCAATTTAATCTGTGAGCAGTGTGAGAGGTATTTTGTACTCAGATTGTGACTCGTTTAAGAATAGGGTTCTTAATTATTTAAATAGGAAAGAATTATGAAGTAAGCATTGGGGAATTGGTAATGGAAAGCAGAGCTATGGCAGATGAATTAAACAGGTATTTTGCATCTGTCTTCACTGTAGAGAATACAAGTAACATTCCAGAAAAAACTGTAAATCAGGAAATGGAAGGGAGGGAGGAACTCAGGAAAATTACAATCACCAGTGAAGTGGTACTGGGCAAATTGTTGCGTCTGCAAGCTGACAGATCTCCTGGTCCAGGTGGACTTCATCTGAAGGTCTTTAAAGAAGTGATTAATTAGATAGTTGAAGCATTGGTTTTAATCTTCCCAAAATCCCTAGATCCAGGGCAGGTTCCATTAGATTGAAAGATAGCAAAAAGGGATTATTCAAAAATGAAGGGAAACAGAACCCATGGAGTGTCGGGGCAGGAAGCTGAGCCAATCGAGTGCGAGAATGTGTATCCTGGGTCGGGGAGGATCCTCAGTTGGAGCCAGAGAGGAGCGTTGCGCAGTTGCATTGTTTAATCTGTCTGACCCTTTCATTGTAAGTACCTGTTTATCGTTTGCAATAAATCCATTGTTACTTTGAGCCACATTGAGTTGCCTCAATTTATTACGGTTGTTTAAATTTGTGTACAGAGAGTGGTATGCCATGTGCTGAAGGACTTTGTCCTGACTTCAAGGATTCTGTGCACCCAGACATGGTTGCAGTACTATACCTTGTCCTAATGTATGTCAGGGAAAATGAACAGAGGCAGCACTGAACAGGAAAAATGGCTGGACAAGGGAGGGGTCAGGAAGGGGACAAGGTCTGGCAGCAGGAGGCCAGCAACCAGAGCCTTCAGGGAATAATTTTACCAGCTGAGACTCAGTGAGGAACAGTTTTCCAGATATCTCTACTTCATAAGGACATCCTCACTGCCACTGGCTGTAACCTCAGACTGAGGCAAATTTAGCATTAACAATCGCTATGAATCTGATCATAGCCACAAACTTTTATGTATCTGGCTCCTTCCAGGCAGGTGATATTTGGAATATCTCCCAGTTTGCCTTTCACTGCTGCATAGGGGAGATTACTGAGGCTTTTTTAAACGTGATAGTTGAATGGATTTCATTCTCTCTTGCCAAAGAGGAATAAGCAGGGAGGGTTATCCACTGACCACATGGCACATGATTCTGATACACAAACCAACACAAAAGGTAGCACGTGTATAATAAGAGCCTTACAAAAGGTGACAAGCAGATCATAGCCATACCAAAACAATTCTTCCTCTGCCTGGACTGATTTGGAAGAATGCTACTGTAATGACTTCAATCAGGCCATTGAGGTTGGCCTATTGGAATATGAGCTCTTTCAATTGATGGGCCAATCAGGGAGTCTTTTCCTTGTATTTAACTAGGAGTGTCAGTTCCTCTAACACTCCGGAAGGTAGACTGCTGACTGATGGCACTCTGTGTACTGCTGTTGGAATTGTAAATAAAGGGATTTTGGTGAAGGGGCATCTGCCTCCGAAGACTTATTACACCCACAGTACTCGCCAAAGAGCATGTCAAGATCCATCATGATCTGCTGCATAGGGCACAGCCTCAGCATCAGAAAGACACAGCCCTTTCCACCATCCATGCAACAACCAGGGACAGGATCTTGCATTTTGCATTGATGGTTAATGGATTCTGTATTGTGGTGATTTAAAGGTCTTGACAACTTTCACGACAGCAGTGAAGGTAGATGGTGCCTCTGAAAGGCACTATGGATCAGGGAGATGACTTTAGAACTTCTCTATTGTGTCTACCATTCCGATTTAATCCCGGTCACTGACTCTGTTCTGGCAGAATGGCTATCTGAAGTATCTAATAGGAGTAGCACTGGACATTTGCTCTGAGTTCTCAGGCCACTCTCCGTCACTGCACTGCACTGCACTAACTAATGTTTGACAATAATTCCTGCACCCAAACCATAGACCAAGTAATTCCTATCAGCTGACTAACACCAGATTTGATCTGGAGCTCAATAATCATGATAGTTTACCTTTATCTCCTGCATTCCTGCATCCCTGATATTCCTGTGCATATTTCACATGATTATCCTTTATCAAGCTCTTAGCGTGCAAAAACCTCCCTTTTTCTAATTCCGTTGAGCACAGTTTAGGACAGAAACACTACTTAGAGCACAAATGCAAACAGACAAATGTCTGTCACCATTTTTTTGAACTGGCCTTGCAGCCCTATTTATATGCATCTATTTTTATATATAATGTAATCCTTAGAATCAAGATTGTGGCGGGAGAACTTAGAGGAAATGTAGGGGCTGATGTGTGATTTTCTGCCAATTATTCACGTCAGATAAAGTTCCAGGTCTCATCTCATCAGCTGATTCTGTTTCTCATTTGCATGACACCCGCATCATCACCTGAGGAAAGTTTTGTGGTAATTTTTTTGAAGAAAAGCCTGCACAGAATTTTTTATTTTAATCTGTTAATGATGTCATCCTTTCAAGTTGCCTAGTCTAGCAAACAGTAAAAGCCTCTGGCTTCATGTTGACATTTCAATTCCAACCTTGTGTCTGATAAGTATAAATGAGTCGGCGGGTTGTGGTTACAAAGCAAAGTCACACAACAAGCATTTGAATGAAGTTACGGTTGGGAAAGTTGGAATGGGGTACAAGCATTATGAAGCAACAATCATCCCCCCACCCCCACCATGTTTGAAGCAAGACCCTTGCCCAAAGGTTACCAATGAACTCCATGCATCATAAATTTAGGTTGTCAAAGTAGTAAAAGCACAAATAGAGCCTGGATACTCCTAAAGTGAAATACAAAAGTGACTTATATACTAAATACTAATTTTAGTTTTTTCCTTCATGTTGGGGAGGGATTCTTTTTCTCTATTGTGAAATAATCCACCAAGGAAGTTAAATGTTCCAAAATTATATTTTCTTTCAGTTATTATTGCAATGGAAACCAGCATCGTCCTGTTTTTATTAAAGAGAAATTTCTTCCTGGCCTGGTCCAAGTTGTTTAAAGTTGTTATTTTCAGTCTGCCAGTTTCCAAAATATAGGAGGCGATTCTCCCAAAAATATTCTAAGTGTCGAATTCACGTAAAAACTGGAGTAAATCACGCTGTTTTTTTCAGCGGGGATTTCAAAATGAATCTCCCACACGCTGTGTGCTGCAGAGTGCACAAGTGTGATTCACGTGAAAAATCTGTGGGCAGGGCCTGTTCCCGCTGGAGAGGCCGGCAGCACAGTGCTGAGCGGGCCACTGCACATGTGCCCATCTGTCAGCGCCGAGATCGATGCATGCACAGTGGCCCCTGTCTGCTGGCCTCCCAATTGGTGGCCAGCTCGATCACCGGCCAGCCCTGCTACCCCTGCGTCGCTAGCTGTGTGATTCCCCCGCCCCCCCCCCCCGCCCCCCCGCTTGGAACCCCAATCTCCCGATCCACCCTGCCTCCTGAATCCTCCATCCTCCACCGGCAGCCTCGACCCCACCGCACCCCGCAGTCCCGACCCCAGCCTGCAGCCCAGATCCACCCCCCCAACCCTGATGACCAGCCACAATCACTGGCCTCCCTCCCTCTGTCCCTCAGCCCAAAGTGCAGAGTGACAGCGGGACCCCCCACCCCCACAGAGGCCCTGCTCCCGTCAGGCCCTTCCCCATTAGGCCACGCCCCCTAGGCATTACCCAATGCCTGATGGCCCGTGACCCAATGGGGGCCTCGATTGCCCTCCCTTCTCTCCAGTGGGATCGGGCCACCAGCTCCCCATAAGTGGGGAGCTATAGTAAAGCCCGCTGGAGTGAACCACTCCTGGCACAGTGAGGAGAGGCTAGTGGGCCCGAAGACTTCAGTTATGGGTCCGCTAATGACATTGAAATTGCATTGAAATTCTAATTTAAATAATTTATGCAGTTCTGCACCGATTTCCGGCGTGGAGTTGACGGCGAGGGAAATTCGGCTGCCGAAAATGCGCGAACACCGTGGCGGTCAGCGGGGAGCCCACGAAATGGCCTCCGCTACAAAAGCAGCACAGCGGGCTGGGAAAATCGCCCCCATAGTGCACACATTTAATCATCGAACCATTAACATTACATATTTCTGCAGGTCTCAAGTCAGGAGTGAGATGGATGAACACAGCTACAACTGAAGAAGCTCAACACCATCCAGGACAAAGCAGCCCAGTTAATAGGGAGCACATCCATCATCTTAAACATTGACTCTTTCAACCAACGGGTGGCACGGTAGCACAGTGGTTAGCACTGTTGCCTCACAGTGCCAGGGACCCGGGTTCGATTCCTGACTTGGGCCACTGTCTGTGTGGAATTTGTATGTTGTCTGCGTGGGTTTCCTCCGGGTGCTCCGGTTTCCTCCCACAGTCTGAAAGATGTGCTGGTTAGATGCATTGACTGAACAGGAGCCGGAGTGTGGCGACTAGGGGAATTTCACAGTAAATTCATTGCAATGTTAATGTTAGCCTTACTTGTGACTAATAAATAGACTTTAACTTTAATATGTGTGCATTACTTATAGGATGGCTGCAACAGCTCGCTAAGGCTTCTTTGACAGCAACTCCCAAACCCATGACCTCCAGCGCCGAGAAGGCCAAGGGCAGCAAATGCATGGGGGCACTATCACTTCCAATTGCCCTTTCAAGTTGCACAACTCCCTGACTTGGAAATACATTGCTGTTTCTTCATTGTCAGATTCCTGGAACACTCTAATTGACACTGGGGTGGGTGTGCTGTCAATACATGAACTGTTTATGAGGAAGGGTCACCGCCACCATGACAACAGCAACTTGGGATGGATATTAAATGCTGCTGTTAGCGACACCAATATCCCAAGAAAGAAATAAAAAACTCTACAGCAGCCATAAATGCAGGCATGTGTTTTTTTGTCACTACTTAATTTTACTATTTATTTTTTCAGGTATGAGATTTTTGGCAAATGAGAACTGGATCCCTTCATGAAAACCTCATAAAAAGGCTGATAATCAAGAAAGATTTTCGGGCTAGGTTTGGCTTGGAGTTATATTTATTGGCAGTCAATCTGAGCCAACAATTTGATCCTTGTTAGCCTTGCTGTTCATAAAGTCAGGCCCGTGTGGTCTCCTGTCTCCTCACGCAATAAAAGCTGAAAGTCTCAGAGTCCCCAGGGTAAGGGAGCTATCGGACACACCTTTCCTACATGTTGGTAGCCCACGGACTTCCAGCTGGCCATTGTGCTGTGTACAGGAGAATAAAGCAGGATTGATTAAAATCCTTACAGTGCAGAGAGGGGCCATCCGGCCCATTGAGTCTGCACCAACCCTCCGAAGGAGCATCCCCTCTGCCTTATCCCCCTCATGCCATCCATTTAGCATGGCCAATCCATCTAACATGCACAACTTTGGACTACCTGTTCTCATAACTGTCCACTTATTCACGAGAAATTACTCAAAAATGTGGAGGCTGTGTTGGAATGAGATAGGAGTAAAGGATCCACAGCAGTTTATGTTTGCAATTCCATGTGTTAAGGATGGGAGGTGATGTTCTTAGGCTTGCAGCAGGGCTTGAACTACATTTCAATGACTTCTTGCTGAGGTGTCTTTTTGACATGGGTGCATTATCCAATACAAGTATTTGTTGTTGGTGTATGTGCTTCATCTGATTTAAGGGTATGCTGATATTATTACTTCTACAATGTTTGTTCATTCAATTTTTATGAGGTTTCATTTGATGTTAGTCTTATATTTGATGTGGATTAAATGAGTTAACTCCTGAAAACAGGCACAGGATCCCAATGCATAATTAACCGGCGCCTGTTCAGTAAAATATGGACAATGTGCCAACTTTGTGATCACTATAGTGATTTCCGTACACAACCAGCGCTCCCCACAATGTTCATTGGCTACACAGCTCAGAAAGAGACCCAACAATGTAAGTGCCTAGCACTTAAAGTAGCCTCACCTCTTCAGGGGAGATGCATAGTGGCTGCTGAAGATGCTGAGTGTTGTGTTTAATGCGTCAGAGATACAGAGAGATGACACCAAATGAATTTTATTTACAATACTTTTAGCATTTCTGCTCTCAGTCTGATAGCTTCTTGCTTGGGACCAGAATTTAATCAAGGGTAGACCATTCCCAATGGCAGAAATGGAGGTGGGTGGTACTTCCACTTTTGTATCAGGAATGGTGTGGGGTTGTTGAAACATGTGCAATTGCATGATGGGTGGTTTTCCATTGGAGGATCCCACCATCATGTGACTGTTTGGGAGTTCTGCGCAGGTTTTCAAAGAGCTGCCTGGAGAAGCAGGGAGGCTCTGCATCAAGGTCCCAACTTCTTTGACCACCTCCTTTTTACCAGAAGTCAGAGTCATTTCTTCTATGCACCACTTCATCCCTCTCAGCCCTTCTCAGACATCTCCCTGTCGCTCCCCCCTGCATTAATCTTTATTGTCCTGGGACTGCAAGACTCATCATGTACAAGCCCCTTTCTTGTCACTTTGGAAATATCAGAGCAAAGACATAGACTGGCCGAATGGTTCAGCAATGCCTTCAGGAAGTACTCTTCACAAGTGATGACAATGGGAGACTCTCCTGCCTGACAAGGCAGCCTGGACGGAGATGGTGGAGGAGGTTAGCAACCATGGATGCATCAAAGATCATGAGTGCAGTACTGGAAAAGTGTCAATGACCTCACTCGATCTGCCTGGGTAAGTGTCACAGCAACTGTTGATTGCCTCTAATGTGGGCAGCAGGCAACGTGTTGTGCTAGGCTGGACTGGTGAATGTCTGATCACTTTAAGGTCCGTGTGTGACAGTTTGACTTGAGTGAACAATTGGATACAACTATGGACGGCACGGTGGCACTGTAGTTAGCACTGCTGCCTCACAGTGCCTAGCACTGCTACCTCACAGCACCAGGGACCCGGGTTCAATTCCCGGCTTGGGTCACTGTCTGTGTAGAGTTTGCACGTTCTTCCCGTGTCTGCATGGGTTTCTTCCGGGTGCTCTGATTCCCTCCCACAGTCTGAAAGATGTGCTGGTTAGGCGCATTGACCCAAACAGGTGCTGGAGTGTGACGACTCGGGGAATTTCACAGTAACTTCATTGCAGTGTTAATGTTAGCCTTACTTGTGACTAATAAATAAACTTTAACTTCATTCATTTGAAAAGGAAATGTACCCTCATAATCATGATCCTCAAAATATCCTGGTCTGCTTCCAATCAAGCCAATTTTAGAACGACTTACAGCAAATCTTCTTATGGGTTACATCAGAAGTATTGTTTATTCATATATTCAAACCCGGAGAATGACCCTCAGAACTACACACACACACACATACACACATACAGCACACAAGAAAGAGATTGGAAAGGAAATTGGAAAGAGGGTGGCACGGTGGCACAGTGGTTAGCACTGCTGCCTCACAGCACCAGGGACCCGGGTTCGATTCCCAGCTTGGGTCACAGTCTGTGCAAAGTTTGCACATTCTCCCTGTGTCTGGGTGGGTTTCCTCTGGGTGCTCCGGTTTCCACCCACAGTCCGAAAGACATGCTGGTTAGGTGCATTGGCCATGCTAAATTCTCCCTCAGTGTATCCGAACAGGTGCGGTGACTGGGGGATTTCATTGCAGTAACGGTAACACGGTTACACGGTAACTTCATTGCAGTGTTAATGTAAGCCTACTTGTGACTAATAAATAAACTTTAAAGATAGTTTTTATCGAGGAATAATATGAAACAAAACAACCCTAAAGATATGGATATCAATTCACTGAAGCTTCTTGCTTCAGTTTCTCTTTCTCGAACCACACCCACAGGCTTGACTAACAGCATTCAGGACAGAGAAGAGATGCACATAATCAGACACATACAATCAAACATGGAACAATTGAATATTACACTGAATCATTGTAACAGCAGGTTGGATGAGTTGTCCAAATTGTGTACAGTGGAAATTCACTCAGAATTCACAATCAGGTAGTATTTTATGTCAGATAGAGTTGAGTTCTTTGAGCTGTGTTTTTATGTCTCAGTTAGATAAAGCACCAGTAACCATTGGCACATTAAGCGTGCACATGCACAATACCATAGCCAATAGACCTGAGAGAAGAACTGCTTTTGTCAATAGAGATTTGGCTAGGTACAGTGTTCAGATCCCCGCCCTCAGTGATACCTGGATAAGGTCACCACAAGGAAATCGATGCAGGTTACACCTTTCTTTTGGGGGGGGCCATAGAAAAGAAGGATGGTGCAAAGTTGGCATAGGCTCTGCTGTCACAAATGATCTCATCAGTAAGTTGACCTGTCTTCCCAAGAGTGCCAATGATCAACTGATGGCGCTAAAACTCCCCCAGCGTGGCAAAAGGCACAGAACTCTCATCAGTGTGTTGTGACCCTACGAGAATCAACCCTGACAAAGTCAAGGATAAATTTCATGATGATCTCCACTCCTTGGTTGAAGCTGCACTAAAAGTCAGACCAGGTTATCATTTTTGGTGACTTGAATGGAGTTGGTGCAGATCACCAGGCAAGGGAAGAGGGTCAGGGAAAAAAATGGTCTCCTCTTACTGAAGATGTGGGCTACAAATGAGCCCTTAATCATCAACAAAGTTTTCCACATCCCTAATTGTAGCAAGACATCTTGGAAGCACTCCTGTTCCATGTATTGGTATTGGCATTGGACAGAGAGGCAGGTAGATATGCAAAGAATGAGAGCCATGTGCGGCCTTCCTCAGGTAGATTATTTTCACTCAGGATGGGGATCTAGACATTGTATCCATGACTGCTGGACTGACCACCATTTTTTTCAAAGCTAAACATCAAGATCCATTCCCCTAAATGCCCCAAGGGCAGGAAGATCCAGCAGTGTTTCAATGTCTTAAGGATCAAACAGGCAATTATGAAGGAATCTCTGTTAGAGAAACTCAAGAGTTGCCTATGTATAGCCAAATTGGACACTAGATGTACCGAGGATGACTGAGCAATCTTCAGGGATACAGTATATTCCATAACTCTAGAAGTCCTTGGACCTACCTCTAATAAGCATCAAGATTGGTTTGAAGTGGGGCAGCACAGTGGCACAGTGGTTAGCACTGCTGCTTCACAGTGCCAGGGACCTAGGTTCAATTCTCGGCTTGGGTCACTGTCTGTGGTGGAGTTTGCAAGTTCTCCCCGTTTCTGCATGGATTTCCTCTGGGTGCTCCAGTTTCCTCCCACAGTCCGAAAGACGTGTTGGTTAGGTGTATTGTTCATGCTAAATTCTCCCTCAATGTACCCGAACAGGCACCGGAGTGTGGCAACTAGGGGATTTTGACAGTAACTTAATTGTGGTGTTAATGTAAGCCTACTTGTGACTAATAAATAAATAAACTTTATTGATTAACTTTAATTACATAATCCAGAAACTACTGGAAAAAACATCGGCTGGGAGTTTCCGGCTGTCCTCACCCTGAAACCAGATGCCTCGCCCGAGGTCAACAGACCTTTCCATGGTCTGCTCCTCGCCCACTATGATACCTGTAGCGGGTGGAGGGGGAAAATTCACCCCATCGTCTCTACAGGGTTTACCTTAATGACAGTTTCATCCCCATCCAAGCAAGGTACCTACCGAAACATCCACAGGACCGTCCAACCTCAGAGAGATGCAGGATACTTGACTGCATCAGAAAACAGACAATCCACAGTCATATGTCAACCAAAAAGATTGGAAAATATTCTATAATGTGATGAAATCTGTCCATGTTCCCCAGTCTCCTGGTTTATTACCAATCCTCGGCACCAAAGGGGTCATCACTGCTCACAGAAAAAGCCCAAATTCTCGAAAGATTGGCAAAGCACTTTAACCACATCCTCAATCAGTCTTCATCCATCAACAAAGAAACAATCTATAGGCTGCCACAGGTTACCATCAAGTATTCTCTTATTGACCTTTGCAAACTGTTAGAAATGACAAAGTCTGTCCAACTCCTGTCTCATGGTAAATCTCCAGGAGCTAATGCTATCCCAGCTGAGGTTTAAAAGGCCAGAGATCAATGCTGGTCAAGAAACTTATGAATTATTTCAATCAATGTGGGAGCAAGGAATCATCTTGCAAGAATACAACAATTGCCCTACTGTACAAGCAGAAAGGAGCTGACCGATCTTGTGATAATTATAGAGGAATCTCACTCCTCTTCTTTGCCTTTAAAATTTTTATGAAAATTCTTTTGAATGACTTAGTGTAACATCTAGACCAGGGTTCGCTCCCAAAGAATCAGTGTGGTTTCAGGAAAGGTTGAGGGACCACTGATATGGTATTCACAGTTCCAGGAGAAACGCCAAGAACAAAATATGGACCTCCATATCACATATATGGACCTGACCCAGGTCCTTCGACATAATCAGGCTTGAGGGCCTTTGGAAGACAATAAAGAAATTCGATTGCCCTGATAAATTCAACACAAGGGTTTGACAGTTCCATGATGGCATGCATACACTTGTCCACATGTGACTCTTCTGACCCATTCCCAGACAGTGATGGAGTTGAACAGGGCTGTGGGCGAGTGCCAACCTTCTTCAGCATGTTTCTCTCTGCCATGCTTTCCATCTTGGCATCAAAATCAGATTTTGCTTGGACGGGAAGCTGCTCAGTTTTAGAGAGCTCCAGGCAAAGACTAAGGTCTCCAAGGACATACATTGCAATTCCTTGGTTGCTGAAGATTGTGCATGTGTGCCATTGCAGAGCTGGATGTGCAGCATAGTGTGGACTTGTTCTCCAATGCATGTGACAACTTTGGCCTTCATAACCAGCACTAGAAGAAAACCAAAATAATATGCCAGCCTCCTTCAGGAAAGCCCTATATTGAGCCCAAGACTTTACACCATGACCAGAACATGCCAGCAGCAAACAAGTTCACTTATCTTGGTAGCACACTCTCTCTCTCTTGAGCTGTCTATATGGAAGATGAAACACACACAAGAATTCCCAAAGCAAATGTAGCCTCCAGAAGACTTCAAACATCAATCTGGGGAATGAAGAGGAGTAAGTATGCCTGACACACTGAAAGTCTATAAGAAATAGTCCTGCCTACTCTGCTCTACACATGCAAGACTTGAACTGTTTGCCAGTTTTATGCCACCTTCACCTTCACTTGGACTGCCATCGGAAGCTCCTGAAGATCAGATGACAGAACCGAGCTGGCATGCCAAGACATATAGAGACAGTTCAACTGAGTTGGGCTGGCCATCAGCCAGAAGGTCTGATACTTGCTTACCAAAGCAAATCTTCTATAGAGAGCTTGAATGTGGGATGCACTCTCATGGTGGTCACAGGAAGCACAAGGACATTCTAATGGCTTTGCTTAGGAGTCTTAATATCGACTCTGAGTCCAGGGAGAAGTTCACCCAGGTTCACTGCATCTGACACAACCAAATGAAAGAAGAATTCAGGGTGGTAGCAAAGCTTAAATTACCCAATAATACCAAAAGACATGAGCAGGTGTGATAACCCCCATGAGTTCCATGGGGAATCTATAATTGATCTTCCTGTGATGGCATTGAATACGAGTTCCCTTGGTAACAGGCAATGGCCTGCCCAAGTGAACTGGTCACCTGAGTCCTTTATAAGGAAGATGCCAGGAAGGGTCTGCAGAACTATTGTCCCAGTGTCCCGGTCCAGACTTGTGTGAGAACTGTTGTTCCGGTTGGAACTTGTGTGTCGTAGAAGGTGACATCCTGGAAGGCGAAACCCTTTGTTTTCATTAACATACAAGAATTTGAACTGTTTTCATTGTATGAGGTATATTTGCTGTTGACATTGTGATTATATCAGCCTGTTGTTTTAATAATTTATCATTGTGTAAAAACATTCAAGCTATTAACTTTTGTAGAAAAGAGGCTGGTCCTGGCTGTCTGAAATGGTTTTGTGTCAAGATTGACTGTGGCAGTTTGTTTAATACAGCTGACAGTTAATGGGGAATTGGCCACCTCCTCAAGAAAAGGGCCAATTCTGCCAGCCTCTTAATACCTCATTCTAAACCATATTTCAGCAGCACCTATTTTGAAGAGGCTGGTAAAATAGACTGAAATTATAATGTATTGTAATTCATAATGTATTTGAATAACTTGTAATGGGATAAATTTTTAAAAGTAAAATAAAGCTGGGAATTCTGGAATAGTGGCTTTGTTTTGTGTGTAACAATAAATGCTGTTTCTTTCCAGTCAGATTTGCTAAGTTATTAGAGCAGGATATGGAAATACCATATTCGAAAAGCAGGGGAGGTTTTGCAAGCTTTGATGTGTTGATGAATTATACGAGACAGTTAAGGGCACTCTACCTGAATGTATGAAGAATTCACAGCAAGGTAGAAGATTTAAAGGCATAAATAGAGGTAACTGTATACGATCTAATTGCCATTGTGGAAATGTGGCTACAGGGTGACCAAGATTAGGAACTGAATATTCAAGGATATTCAACATTTAGGAGGGACAGGCAAAAAGAAAAAGGAAGTGGTGTTGTGCTGATAATAAGGGCTGGGTTCAGTACATTGGTAAGGGAGGATCCCAGATCAGAAGAACAAAATGTGGAATATTTTTGGGGTGGAGCCAAGAAACAGCAAAGGGCGGCAGACATTGGGAGGAATTGTTTGTAGGCCACCAAACAGTAGTGGTAATGTGCGACATTGAATTAATCAGGAGATTAGAGAAGCAGTTAGTGTGGGTGATACAGAACTCATGGATGATTTCAATCTGCAAATAGACTGCATAAACCTAATCAGCACTAATGCTGTGAAGGATGATTTTCTTGAGCATTTTGTTGAAAAACTGACTAGACAATGGGTTCCGCGATGAAAAGGGCTAATTAATAATCTCATTGTGAATGAACCTTTCAGGATGACCATGATCACAGAATCATAGAATACTACAGTGCAGAAGAGACCCTTCGGCCCATTAAGTCTGCACCGATGCATGAAAGGCCCTGACCTGCCCACCTAATCCCACTTGAGCAGTTAGCCCATAGCCTTGAATATTATGGCGTGCCAAGTACTCATCCAGGTACTTTTTAAAGGATGTGAAGCATCCTGCCTCCACCACCCTCCCAGGCAGTGCATTCCAGACCATCATCACCCTTTGGGTAAAAGCTTTTCCTTAAATCCCTCCTAAACCTCCCACCCCTCACTTTTAATTTGTGTCCCCTCATAACTGACCCTTCAACTAAGAGGAACAACTGCTCCTTATTCATCCTTTCCATGCCCCTCATAATCTTGAACACCTCAATAATAATATGATAGAATTTTATATTATGTTTGAAACTGAGGTATTTCAATCTGAAGCCAAGGTGTTACATTTAAACAAAATAAATTATGAGGGGAAAATTGACTTGAGGTGGATTGGAAAATACATTAAAAGGAATAAGCAGTGGATAGTCTTGAAGGAATTAATACAAAGTTTACAACAACTATATATTCCTTCAAGGGACAAAAACCCAAAAAGAAAAGTCCGTCGACTGTGGATAACAAAGGAAGGTGAGGATTGTATAAGATTAAAAGAAAGACCCATAAAGTTGTTGGAAGTAGTCATTAATCTGACGATTGGGAGGATTTTAGAATACAGCAAAGGAGGAGCAAGAAACTGATAAAGAAAGGGAGAATAGAATATGAATGTAAACTAACAAAAACATAAAAACAGACGCAAAAGCTTTTATAGGTATGCAAAAAGGAAATATTTGGATAATACAAATCTGGGTCCGTTACAGGCAAAGACAGGAAAGTTTATAATGGGGAATAGAGAAACAACAGAGAAGCTAAATAATTACTTTGTGTCTGTCTTCACCAAGGAAAATTCAAAAAATCCCCAGAATTAGAGATGCAAAGGACGAGGGAGAATGAGAAATAGAAGGACATTAGTATAAGTAAGAAGGTTACATTGGATGAATAAATTGGACTGAAGGTTGTTAAGCCCCCAGGACCTGATATTCCACATCCCAGAATGTTGAAAGAAGTAGCTATGGAGATTGTGGTTGCATTGATGATCATCTTCCAAAAGTTCATAAATTCTGGAATGGTTCTAGCAGATTGGAATGTAGCAAATGTCTTCCCACTATTTAAGAAGGGAGGGAAAGAGAAAGGAGGGAACTACTGACCTGATAGCCTTACATTAGTAGTAAGAAAAATGTTGGAATCTATTGTAAAATACAGTGCCCCATTATAACGTGATGGTTGGGGTCCATAAAAGCGGGGTCGCGAAAGAAGCGGGATCGCGCTAAATCGGCGTCGCTCTAAATTTGCCAATTATTAGCGGGAAAAAAGGGTCCAATGACACCATCGCGTTATATCCGAATTCGCGCTAAATCAGGGCGCGTTAAATCGGGGTTCCACTGTATTTGATAAGTGGAGACTTGGATAATAATGATCTGATCAAACGGAAATTTTGTTTGACAAACCATAGAAACCATAGAAACCCTACAGTGCAGAAAGAAGCCATTTGGCCCATCGAGTCTGCACCGACCACAATCCCACCCAGGCCCTACCCCCATATCCCTACATATTTACCCACTAATCCCTCTAACCTACACAGCTCAGGACACTAAGGGGCAGTTTTTTAGCATGGCCAATCAACCTAACCCGCACATCTTTGGACTGTGGTAGGAAACCGGAGCACCCAGAGGAAACTCACGTAGACACGAGGAGAATGTGCAAACTCCACACAGGCAGTGATCCAAGCCAGGAATCGAACCCAGGTCTCTGGAGCTGTGAAGCAGCAGTGCTAACCACTGTGCTACCGTGCCGCCCACCTGTTGGACTTTTTCAGGATGTTATTCACAAAATTGATAAAGGGGAGTGGGTGAACATGGTGGACTTTCAGAAGGCTTTTGATAAAATCCCCCTCAGGAGGTTAGTTGGCAAAATTAAAGCATGTGGGATAGGAGCCCTGACCTGCCCACCTAACCCCACTTGCCAGCACTTGGCCCCTAGCCCTGAATGTTACAATGTGCCAAGTGCTCATCCAGATACTTTTTAAAGGATGTGAGACAACCTGCCTCTACCTCTCTTCCAGGCAGTGCATTCCAGACCGTCACCACCCTCTGGTTAAAAAAGCTTTTCCTCACATCCCCCCGAAGCCTCCTACCCCTCACTTTGAATCTATGTCCCCTTGTGACTGACCCTTCAACTAAGGGGAACAGCTGCTCCTTATCCACTCGGTCTAGGTCCCCCATAATCTTGTACACCTTGATCAGGTCGACCCCTCAGTCTTCTCTGCTCCAACAACAAAACAAACCAAGCCTACGCAACCTCCATTCATAACTTAAATGTTCCACCCCAGGCAGCGCCCTGGTGAATCTCCTCGGCACCCCCTCCAGTGCATTCATATCCTTCCGATAATGTGGTGACCAGAACTGCACACAGTACTTTAGCTGTGGCCTCACCAAAGTTCTATACATCACCCAATATGATTTCCCTGCTTTTGTAATCTATGCCACAATTGATAAAGGCAAGTTCCCATATGCCTTTTTCAGCACCTACTAACATGCCCTCCCTCTTTCAGAAATCTATGGACAAACACACCAAAGTTTCTTTGTTCCACAGAACCTCCTAGTGTCCAACCATTCATTAAGTACTTCCTTGTCAAATTACTCCTTCCAAAGTGTATCACCTCACACTTTTCAGGGCTAAATTCCATCTGCCACTTATCCGCCCATTTGACCATTCCATCTATATCTTCTTGTAGCCCAAGACACTCTGCCTCACTGTTAACCACCCGTCCAATCCAATCTTTGTGTCATATTCTATCTGCCATGTTCTTACCCACTCACTAAGTCTGCGCAAATCCTCTTGAAGCTCTCTTGTACTTTCCTCACAGCACATATCCCACCTAGCTTTATGTCTCCGTGAACTTGGAATTACTACATTTAGTCCTACATCTAAATCATAAACTTGAGGCCCCAAAACTATGTTGTCTGTGACTTACACCAAATTCTGTTCACCTATCACCCTTTTATTTGCTGACGTCTGCTGTCCCCCAGTTAAATACTGCCTTGATTTTGCAATTCTTATCCTGTTTTCAAATCCAGCCATGACTTTGTTCATCCCTGTGTCTGTAATCTTTATGTGGAGATGCCGGCGTTGGACTGGGGTGAACACAGTAAGAAGTCTCACAACACCAGGTTAAAGTCCAACAGGTTTATTTGGTAGCAAATACCATAAGCTTTCGGACCGTGCTACTCCTTCGTCAGATGACTCCATCTGACAAAGGAGCAGCGCTCCGAAAGCTTATGGTATTTGCTACCAAATAAACCTGTTGGACCTTAACCTGGTGTTGTGAGACTTCTTACTGTGTAATCTTTTCCAGCCAAAGAAAAATCCAACATACTCGTGCTCCTCTCTATCTGGTGTCTTGAGCAGCCCCAATTTTAAGATCTGAAATTCCATATCTAAACTTCTCCACCTTTCTCTCCTTTTTTCCTTCTTTAAGGCACTCTTTATCTCCAGACCATGTTTATGACTATCAAACTTTCTATCCCTTTACATGGCTTGCTATCAAATTTTGTTTTATAAATTGCCCAAAGAAGTGTCTTGGGAGATTTGATTACATTAAAGATGCAGTCGAAGCACACGTCGTGTTTGTTGATGACATCCTGTTCTTTCTCGAAATGAGATGATTTGTTTTACAGATAGGCCCTTCCACTCATACCTAATACATTTGCTAAATTGGTATGCCAGAACTCCAGTCTGCAGACACAAGTAAACTATTTATTGAAAGCTTTTCTGAGATTAGAGGATTCACTGTTTTTAATTTTGTAGATTAGAGCATAAGGTTCGAGAGATTACTGGAGGCATTATCCTGGCAGGACTTTCCCAGCTATTCAACACTGAACTGTCATCAGTCTTACTCACAGCTACAAGAATGAGATTAGGTGGCAAGGGGCAGCAATGTAATGAGTGGTGACTGTTACAAAGTTACCACAAAGTCACGCTTAAAATGTTTGTTAGGAAGCTGAAACTACTGCCAAGAAAAAGAGGCTGAGAAACCTGAGCTCCCCACCCATTGTGCAAAGGGTTAAAGAGCAGGTTCAAAGTGGCTTCATCTCATCTTAAGCTATACACCTTTGTCAATAGTCTATGTGTCTGTGTGTGTGTGGGTGTGACTGTGTGTATGTGCATCTGTGTGCATGTGTCTGTGTGTGTGTCTGTGTGCATGTGTGTGTGTCTATTTCTGTCTGTGTATGTCGGTGTGTGTCAGTGTGAGTGTGTGTGTGTGAGTCTTTGTATCTGTGTCTCTATGAGTGTATGTGTGTCTGTGTGTGTGTCTTTGTGTGCAAGTGTGTGTCTGTGTGTATGTGTGTCTGTGTGTGTGTGTCTGTGTGTGCATGCATCTGTATATATGTGCGTCGGTGTGCATATGTCTGTGTGAGTCTGTGTTCATGTCTGTGTGCATGTGTCGGTGTGTGTCTGTGTGAGCCTGTGTGTGTGTATATGTGCATCTGTGTGCATGTGTCTGTGTGCGTGTTTGTGAGTGTGTGTATCTGTATAAATCTGTGTGTGTGTCTGTAAGCGTGTGTCTGTGTATACATGCATCTGTGTATATGAGCATCTGTGTGCGTGTGTGTGTGTATATGTGTGTGCGCATGCATCTTTGTGTATGTGCGCCTGTGTGTATGTGTCTGTGTGAGTCTGTGTATGTGTTTGTATGTGCCTGTGTGAGTCTGTATCTGTGTGTCTGTGTATGTGTCTGTGTGTGTTGGTGTGAGTGTGTCTGTGTGAGTCTGTGTTTGTGTCCATGTGTCTGTATGAATCTGCGTGTGTGTCTGTGTGTACATGCGTCTGTGTGTATGTGCATCTGCGTGCATGTGTCTGTGTGAGTCAGTATGCATGTCTGTGTGCATGTCTGTTTGTGTGTGTGTTTGTGTACGGGTCTGTGTGTGTCTGTTTGCGTATGTCTATGTGTGCATGTATCTGTGTGTATGTGCATCTGTGTCCATGACTGTGTGTGTGTGTGCGTCTGTGTGAGTCTGTATCTGTGTGTGTGTGTGCATGTGTGTGTGTCTATGTCTGTATGTGTGTGTGTGTCAATGTCTGTGTGTGTGTGTCTGTTGCATGTGTCTGTGTGTGTCTGTATGTGTGTGTGTGTCAGTGTGCATGTGCCTGTGTGCCTGAGTGTGTGTGTGCATGTGTGTGCCTATGTCTGTCTCTGTCTGTGTGTGTCGGTGTATGTCGGTGTGAGTCTATATCTGTGTGTGTCTGTGTATGTGTGTTTTGGTGTGTGTGTCTGTGTGAGTCTGTGTTTGTGTCCATGTGTCTGTATGTACATGTGTGTGTGTCTGTGTGTACATGCATCTGTGTGTATGTGCATCTATGTGAGTCAGTGTGCATGTCTGTGTGCGTGTCTGTGTATGTGTGTGTGTTTGCGTGCATGTGTCTGTGTGTGTATGTGTGTGTGTGAGTCAGTGTGTGTGTGAGTGTCTGTGTGCCTGAGTGTGTGTGTGTGCGCCCATGTCTGTCTCTGTGAGTCAGTGTGCGTGTGCCGGTGTGTGTGTCTGTGTGTATGTGTATATGTCTGTCTGTGTGTGTCTGTGTGCTCCCGTGTCTGTGTGCGTGAGTCTGTGTGTATCTGTGTGCGTGTGTAAGTGGAATTTCACAAACCCCAGATCCAGGTGAGTCACGCGCAGGGGAGGGGAGGGGGGTTTCTTACACACATGCTCAGCAATAGGTATGTTATTATTTTTAGAATCAATGACCTCACTGGTAGGAAAAATCAAAGTGATTTAGAATGTCAAAGTTACTCATTTTTAAAGATGAAAACGTACCTAATTTGCATTAAGTTTTTTTTCTGGTGAATCATTTTCAGTTAGAAACAGATGAAGGAAGGTTGTGCCTCAGCGACACAGGAAGTAACTATAAACACAGACCTTTGCTTCCCCACAGTAACCACCACCTTTTAGACTCTTGTTGGGAACATGAAAACAGATTGGAAAGGATAAAGGATACAGGATCCGATATTTCATTTGATCCCTCTTCACTCCGCTCCAAAATAGCCAAAGTAGGACTAGATTACTATATTTCAATCAGATGACAGCTAGACCATCAAATTCATCTGCTTACAACAGACTATTTAACAATGAGAGAAAATGAAATTGCATCAATCTCTCATGTTGCCACACCCACACTATGTTCAAGTTCAAGCAACATCCTGCCCTTAGTTGGCTGCACAAGCAGAGTCTGTTCAGCAACATTGTCAAATATTCTTGTCGACCAGGACAAGGGGGCCTGTATTCAGATTTAATCAAAGGTTTGCTGCATTTGGTGAATTTCAGGGCTGATCCCGATCCGGAATAACCTTTACATTTAAACTCTTGGAGGAGGCACTGAGTGTGGCAAGGGCACAAAATGTACTCTGGGTGGGGGATTTCAATGTCCACCAGCAAGAGTGGTTCGGCGGCAGCACTGCTGATCGAGCTGGTCGAGTCCTAAAGGATATAACTGCTAGACTGGGTCTGCAGCAGGTGGTGAAGGAACCAACAAGAGGAAATAACATACTTGACCTCATCCTTACCAATCTGCCGGCTGCAGATGCATCTGTCCATGACAGTATTGGTAAGCGTGACCACCGCACTGTCCTTGTGGAGACAAAGTCTCGCCTTCACATTGAGAATAACCTCCATCATGTTGTGTGGCACTATCACCGTGCTAAATGGGACAGATTTCGAAACGATCTAGCAACTCAAGATTGGGCATCCATGAGGCGTGTGGCCATCAACAGCAGTGGAACTGTACTCTAGCACAATCCACAACCTCATGGCCCGGCATATTCCTCACTCAACAAATACCATCAAGCCAAGAGGAAATATATTGCCGTTCCTTTGCAGTCGCTGGGTCAAAATCCTGGAATTCTCTCCCTAATGTCTTGGAAGTACTGAGACAAATCCATTCTTTAAAATGGTCTTTATTAGGGGCAACACGGAAAGCTTCAGCAATGGGTTTAACCATTTTAACATTTCAATGAATGCAACAAAATACATTGTGACATCTTGTTTGTTTAAATTTTGGCTAAACCCCAGGTTGTCCCTGTCTCAACCTGGGGATTCAAAACCTCACAAGAGACCCTGGTTTAGCTCAGTAGGTTGGATAGCTGGTTAGTGATGCAACAGCATAGGTTCAGTTTCCATACCGTATGAGGTTATTTACTTCCATTTTTTTCCTTTCTCTGCCAGGGAACTGTCCTTCATGGTGAGAGTTTTTCTGCAGATCCCTCCTCAAGCTGGATAAATCTTCCAGCCTTGTTTTAACTCCTCATGAATTTGGTCTTTTTAATCTGAATGTGAGCTCCCATCTGCATTCCTGCCCAGTGACCCACAGAAACATTTGAACTCCAGTTGTTTTCTCTCTCCTGGATCAGAGTGGACTGCCTGTGTCTGTGAGATTTCAGGGATGTTTTCGAAACTCTTTCCCTCTTAAAACCCATCCCCATGGCAACATGAATCACATGGGCCTTGTACCAGGTAAAAATGTTGATGAGCTTTCCTCAAGACCCCAACTTTATTATCTTGAAAGTAAATGGACAGTTGAAGACATATCCGACCATGCCTCCTTGGTGAGAGCTGTAGGTTTCTTCTTCCTTTCCTCGGAAAAGGCATCCAGCAATATTCCAGGAGAGCATCACTAAATATAGATGTTGGCCTTTTCTCTTTGTGCATCAATCCCTAAACACTTTGTGTTCCTTCAAACTTGTACTTTCCTATTCATGCATAAGACATGAGTGTCTCTGATAAGGCCAGCAATCAATGGCCATCCCTAAAGGTCTTTGAGAAGGTAATGGAAGCCACCTTCTTGAATACAACTGAATGGGTTGCTAGGCTATTTCAGGGGTCTGTTACGAGGCAACCACATAAAGTTAAATGTTATTTATTAGTCACAAGTAAGGCTTACATTAACACTGCAATTAAGTTGCTGTGAAATTCCCCTAGTCGTCACATTCCGGTGCCTGTTCGGGTCAATGCACCTAACCAGCACGTCTTTCGGACTGTGGGAGGAAACCTCACTCTGGGTTGGGAGTCACACATTGCCAGAGAGTGTAAGGACAGCAGATTTCCTTCCTTAAAGAACATGAGTGAACCAGTTTTGTGACAAACTGTAAATCATGGTCACTTCTACTGAAAGCAGTTTTTGTAGTGTCAGGGTCAGGCACATAAAGGGTTATGTGGGACTGAGCACAGTACTACCCACACAGTGATGGAAAGGAACACATGTCCTAGACCTCAGGGGAGTCAGTGTAGTGTTGGATAGAGCCACATGTAGGAGCAAGCATGGAGACAGATCCTCACTTGGACCTTTACTGTATCTATGGATATAGTTTCTATTAGTTAATAAACGCTTATTGTTGAACTATCTAAGTCTACGAATACCTTAATAAGATCTACCAAACTATGCCTAACACCTTACAACTGTTTTATTTCTATACTTGTCTTCCAAATAAATTCAATTCTCAAACTGCCTTTGTGGAATTTGAACTTTTGTTATGTGGACTATTAGTGCAGGCATCTGAATTACCAATCCAGTAATATGATTGCTGCATGACTACACTCACCACCAAACCCAAATCAATAGCATTTGATTGTGTCTATTTCCTCCTCCTAAGAGCTAAGCACATAACCCAGACACACTGACACAGGGCACTGAGGGGACGCTGGAATGTTGCACATACTCTCCTTTCAAAAGGAAAAATTGATTGGTTAAATTGATTCCCCAGTTGCCATTTAAGGTGGACATACAAGATCCTATTGCACTATTTAAGCAGGGTAGTTCTTCCAATGTCTTGTCTACTATTTTTCTCTCAACCAAGACAACCAGAAATAGATTAACTGATCATTCAGCTCATTGTTGGTTGGGGAATGTACTACGGTGCAACTGAGCTGTCCTGTGACTACATTTCAAATGTAGTTCATTGGCTGTGAAGTATGTAGATATGTTTTGAGGATGCAAAGTGTAGTAGATAAATGCTAGCAGTTCTCCCTCTTAATTTTTTAAATCTTTTCATGGTGGGCATCAAAAGCAAGGTCACCATTTGTTACCCATCTCTAATTGCACATGAACTGAATGGCTTAATAGGCCATTTCAGAGGGCAGTTAAGAGTCTGTTACTGTTGGCTCAGAGTCACATGTAGGCCAGATTTCCTTAGCTGAAGGACATTAGTGAAACAGATACTTTTTTTACACAATTGGTGATAGCTTCATGGTTACCATGACTGAGACCATTACTAAATTCCAGATTTATTGGTTGAATTTAAGTTCCACCAATTGCTGTGGGAGAATTCTGCCCTATATCTCCATAGGAATAGCCTGGGCCCCTGGGTTACTAGTCCAGTGACATTACCACTATGCCACTGCCACCCTCCAATTAGGAACAGGGGTTAAACAATTGTGTTTAAATATAAAGATTTTTATTTAACCACGGAAGTGATTCTGTCAAAGCCAAATAATTTCTGACTCTTTGGACTCAGAAAACTATTGGTGTGACTTATATTAACATCATGACATTAAATGAAATTCAGTTTAGATTAATTCCATAACATGTTGTTTCTGAGAAAGTTAGATTAGATGCAGATGAGTCATCTGTCCAGAATGGTGCTTGATACATATCATTTAAGACAATTAAGGTTCATTTAGATATTCCAGTAAATGTCCACACTCATTGGGTGGCATTTAACAGAGGCAAACAAGGGTTTTGTCTGTTGGCTGATGAGCTGGTGAGAGACTGGCATTGCCTCTTTCTGGAATGGCCTGCCACATCAGGTGCCACTCAGAAAGCTGGCAGTGGCAGGCTTTCCCCAGGAACAAGGAGCCCTGGGGTGGGAGTCCTGCCCATCAATTGGAGGCTGTGAGCTCTATTAAATGGCATCATAACCGGATAGGCTGTCGATATGACACTGATCTGCAATCTCGGATGGTGGAGAGACCCAGGTCAGAGACGAGTGATTTGAAGAAAGGGGGTTGTTAGAGTGCGAGAAATATAGAATCATAGAAAATAGGAGCAAGGGAAGACCATTTGACCCTTTGCGCCTGCTCCACCATTCATGAAGATCATGGCTGATCATCCAACTCAGTAACCTGCTCCCATTTTCCCACCATGTCCTTTGATCCCTTTAGCCCAAAACTCCAACTCCTTCTTGAAAATATACAATGTTTTGACCTCAGCTGTTTCCTCTGTAAAGAATTCTACAGGCTCACCACTGTCTGGGTGCAGACATTTTTCATCTCAGGGAGGGAAGGGGGTCATATGTAAGGGTATGGGGGATGGCTCTCAGTGGGCCCCCTCTTTCCTAATGCCGAGGCACTGTGCCTTTGAACTTGGAACCTGCACCCTCCTCCCCCCCACATTTACTTGTCATGCTCCCCACATGGTGAATCTTCTCTCAACAATGATGATGGGATGAGGTCCTTAAGTGACAATTAATTAGCAACTTAAGGGCCTTAGTTGGCAACGGGCCAGAAAGGTCACCCTCAGGCCATTCCACTGCAGACTTAATTCGGGTAAAGGTGGGAAGGTGGGAGGTGCCCACCCACCCAATGAAATTTCCAGCCCACTGCCGAACCCACCAAGAGGGAGGACATGAAATTCCACCAATTATATGGACCACAGTCCATTCATTCAAGAGATTAGCTGCCAACAGACCCTTACACAGGAGGGCAGTAGATGGATTGACTGATGACTCAACTGACCAATGCCTGGACATGGAAAGCTGGGGGATGACAGGGAGAGATGTTTAACTACTTGTCCAACTAAGGGAATAATTGGGAAGCAAAGAAACACATGGTCAAGAAGTCTCATTTGATCTGATAGGGAATGAAGCCTCTAGGGATTAAAGGTGCTCTCTTAAGTCTCAGGGTTAAACATTTTTGGGAAATCTTCTGACCACAGGAATGGATATTGGCCACTAACAAGGATAGTGTGTTGCATATTGTTGTGGGAATAACTTAAAGCAAGCTGAGATTTATTATGACTGTTATTTTCTTCAATAATTTATTATTTTTCAAATAAATCAGCCAGTAATTTATAATTAGCCTCATTTCACTAAATTGTTCACTAGATTGCCTTTCAGATGATGAGAGACTCCCATGTGGTGACACATATGGGATTTCAGTATCTAATTCATGCAACAAGACCCTTCATTGTTATAGCCTCTCAGGTACCACTGTTGCATGAATACATACTAACCAATAAACGCCTAATGATGAGTGACAAGGGCCAACTACGTAAGAGGCCAGTGATGCTGAACCCACAGTACAAACCCAAAATTCATAGCAACATTTATAAACTTACAGATGTCAGAAAAGCAAACTGCATATTTTATATAAAGAACCAAAAACTCTCAAATTTAAAAAGTATCAAATCTTTATTAGCATCTTTCCCTCTTCACCAAACACTCTTGATGCTATGGCTCCAGGTATGGCTCCTGCTCTGTCCAAGACCACAATAAACTCCAAAGGGTCGTGATTGAAGCCCAGTCCATCACTCAAACCAGCCTCCCATCCATTGACATGGTCTACACTTCCCGCTGCCTCGGAAAAGCAGCCAGCATAATCAAGGACCCCATGCACCTCGGACATATTCTGTTCCACCTTCTTCCGTCGGGAAAAAGATACAAAAGTCTGAGGTCACGTACTTACCAATTCAACAACAGCTTCTTCCCTGTTGCCATCGGACCTTTGAATGGACCTACCTCGCATTAAATTGATCTTTCTCTACACCCAAGCTATGACTGTAACACTACATTCTGCACTCTCTCCTTTCCTTCTCTATGAACAGTATGTTTTGTCTGTATAGCACGCAAGAAGCAGTACCTTTCACTGTATCTTAATACATGTGACAATAATAAATCAAATCAAAAACCAAAGATCTTCCCTTTCTTAAGTTCAAATTCAGGAATTTCTATCCAAACTACCCTTTCTTGCTCACACAATCCTCCATCATGTGATGCCTTTTTCTGAGCTTTGATTTTTATGTTCTCCCTCAGATACACAAATTAAATAGAAGCAGTCACTGTCAGCAGGGGTTTGGTAGCACAATAATTGTTAGAGGACTGGTAATCCGGCTGTATTGACTAATGATCCAGAAACTTGAGATCAAAACCCACCTTGGCAGCAGGAGAAATTAAATTCATTTAATTCAATTAAAATCTTGATTAAAACACTATTATCAGTAATGGTTGCTAGCTAGTTCACTAATTTTCTTTAGAGAAAGCATCTACTGTCCTTACCCAGTCTGGCCTACAGCTCCAGGCCTAAAGCAGCTGAATCACAGAATTGTCAGAGTGCAGAAGGAAGCTATTCGGCCCATTGTGTCTTCACCAGTTCTCCGAATGAGCAATTCATGGAATGCCATTTTCCTGTCTACTCCCCGTAAGCTTGCTTTTCAGATAACAATCCAATTCCCAATTGAACGCCTTGAATGAACCTGGCTTCATCACACAAATGCGGGCAATTGGGACTAACTTAGTGGTAAAATCTGGGCGGCATGGCAAGTTGGACCGAAGAGCCTGTTTCCATGCTGTAAACCTCTTTGACTCTCAGGCAGCACATTCCAGACCTTAACCACTTGCATGAAATAGATTTTAGCTCATTTTGACATTGCTTCATTTGCCAATTACCTAAATCTGTGTCCTCTGCTTCTCAATCCTTCCATCAATGGGAATAGTTTCTCCCTTTCTACCCTGAACAGAGCCCTCATGATTTTGAATATCTGTTAAATCTCCTCTCAACTTTCTTCTTCAAGAAAAACAGTCCCAACTTCTCCAATCCAGCTATTTAATATTAAGTTCCTCATCCCTGGAACCATTCTTATGAATCTTCTCTAAACTCTCTCTGGTGCGTTCACATCTTTCCTGAAGTGTGACATCCAGAATTGGAGGAAGAACGAGTATTTTATACAAATTTAACTTAACTCCTTGTTCTTGTAAATTCTTTTTTTAAATTTTAAATTCATTCATGGGATGTGGGCTAGCATTTATTGTCCATCCCTGACGGCAGTTAAGAGTCAATCACATTGATGTAGGTCTGGAGTCACATGTAGGCCAGACCAGATAAGGACAACAGGTTACCTTCCATAAAGGGCATTAGTGAACCAAATGGGCTTATACAACAATTGACAATGGTTTTGTGGTCATCATCAGACTTTTAATTGCAGATTTCCTTTTAATTGAATTCAAATTTCACCATCTGCCATGGTAGGATTCGAACCCTGGTCCCAGGACCATTACTCTGGATTACTAGTCCTGTGACAATACCACTATGGCATTGCACTCCCTTTGCACTCTAAGCTCATAATTAATAAAGTCTAGGATATGGTATGCTTTATTAATCTCTCAGGCTGTCTTGTCAGCTTAAGTGATTTATGATCACTCTGCTTCTGCATCCCTTTTAGAATTGCACCCCTTATTTTATATGCTATCTCCATGTTCGTCCTACCAAAATGAATCACTTCACACTTACCTAAATTTAATTTCACCTGTCACTTGTTTGCACATGCCACAAACTTGTGTGTGTCCTATTGAAGTTCTAAACTATCCTCCTCACAGTTCTCAATGCTTTATCATCCACAAACTTTGAAAGTGTGCCCTGTACACCAAGGTCTAGGTCAATATTATATATCAGGAAGAGGCAGCAAATGTCTCATACTGACCCCTGGGGAATTCCACTACAAGCGGTCCTTCAGTGTGACAAAAATCCATTAACCACTACACCCTGTTTCCTGTCACTCAACCAATTTTGTATCCATGTTCCTTCTATTCCAGGAGCTGTAACTTTGCTCACAAGTCTGTTGTGTATCACTGTATCAATTGTCTTATGGATGTCCATATACATATGCCATAGCAACAACATTACCCTCATTAACCATCTCTGTTACTTTTTCAAGAAAATTCCAGCCGAGTTAAACACAATTCATCCTCAACAAATCCATGCTGGATTTCCTTAATTAACTCATAATTTCCCAAATGACCATTAATTTTGTCCCATTGTCTCTAAAGCCTCACCAATACTAAGATTAAGCTGACATTGGATGCCCAGTTTTGAGCTATTAAATCTGTTCTGAATCTAACTCCCACTTTCCCCAGTGTTGCATGAGGTGAAACCTATTTCTCCCACTTCAATCTCTGAGTCACACATTCAACTCTCTGATCTTATTTACCCTTTGGCAATTTGTTCATGATTCATGTAGTAATCCAGAGTTCATTACACTTGTGGTTCTGTTTGTTAATTTAGTGCCTGGCTGCTCATACTCCTTCAGCAGAACCTCTTTCCTAGTTCTACCTAGTTATTGGTACCCATGTAGGCCACCACAACCGGATCCTTCCCTCCCATCCCAAGTTCTTCTCCAGCCCTGAGAAGATGTCCTTAAAACTGCCATCAAGGCAGGCAACACAGTCTTCGAGACTCATGCTCTCAGCTGCACAGAACACTGAGGGTGTCAAGGGTGCAGAATGTACCTTGGGTGGGGGCTTCAAAGTCCATCACCAAGAGTGGCTTGATTGTACCACCACAGACTGAGCTGACCCAGTCCTAAAGGACGTGACTGTTAAACTGGGACTGTGGCACGTGGTGAGGGATCCAACAAGAGGGAAACATACACTTGATCTCATCCTTAACAATGCAATGCCCAGAGTTCCAACACCAGCTCATAAGATCGAAGTTCCTCGAGTTGCAGACATTTACTGCAGATGTGGTTGCCATGGATCACATGGGTGTCCACCAACATCCCACATGCTACAGCACATCACCTGCTCTGCCATTTTTTTTTAGTTTAATTTAACTAATTAGTTTTCATGTTTAGAAATATCACTCAAGTGTTGCCTGCAGTTATACAAAGTAATTTAACGAGTTAAGCTATAAATGTAATACTTACATCTCTGCAGTACAGGTTTACACTACCAACCATATTGTAGTGGGATAAGATCTTTAAAACTTTACTTGTTCATCTAAGTAAAGTCTTGAACACTCCTCAGCTTTTGAGGGCCGAATTTTAAGGAAAGTCACATCTCCTTTTCCCCTGCACCAAATTCCCAACTTAGCACTTGTACCCGTATCTCACTCAGACTTTGTTGGATTCAACAGCTAAGAAATATGTAGGAGGCGATGTTGGTGAGGGTTTTAAGGACAAATTATCATAGAAATCATAGAAACCCTACAGTGCAGAAGGAGGCCATTCGGCCCATCGAGTCTGCACCGACCACAATCCCACCCAGGTCCTACCCCCACATATTTACCTGCTAATCCCTCTAACCTACGCATCTCAGGACTCTAAGGGGCAATTTTTAACCTGGCCAATCAACCTAACCCGCACATCTTTGGACTGTGGGAGGAAACCAGAGCACCCGGAGGAAACCCACGCAGACACGAGGAGAATGTGCAAACTCCACACAAACAGTGACCCGAGCCGGGAATCGAACCTGGGACCCTGGAGCTGTGAAGCAGCAGTGCTAACCATTATGCTACCGTGCCGCCCTATTATGCATCTGGACAAAGCACATGTGGGGGCTAACAAAACCTTGATCAGTGCAATGTTGGTTCGTGCACTGAGCATTTCAAGTCATAGATCTGGATATACTTTGTATCTTCGGCGAACGATACAACCTCAGGTAAGGCGTACAAAACTGTTCATTTATGTGTTGTGGTAAAGTCAATCCAGGAATATTGTTGTTCGATAGTTTTTGGATGAGCACAGTATAGCACTCAATGGTTAATTCTCAGTAAATAGGACTCCACATGTTACAGTTTATGCTCTTTATGTTTCATGAATTTTGTTCTGTAAACCGACAGCGATCAAAAACAAACTTTTGCTGAAGAAAATTCAATGACCTTCAAAAGAATTGTATGCTGAATTTTCAAGCTATTAAGGGCGGTTTTACACAGAAATTCTGAGCATTTTTCATGCAAATGCTTTCTGAATGTATTCTAGGACTATTTAAATGCTCCAAATTCCCAGGTTGTGATTTGTGTGCTTGATTTTGGGAATTAGTATTCAATAGGTGATCATTTTTGTGTGGGGCTTTGCATGGGAGTGTCTGGTATTCTAGACCTCTGTCAGCAGATGCCCGAGCCACTCAACACCCTGGCTTGAAAATATATCACCAATCCTTCATTGTTGCTAGGTCTAAATCCTAGAACATTTTGGTAGATTGAATCGGGGCAGGACCTACTCAGTTAATGGTAGGGCATTGGAGAGAGCTATAGAACAAAGAGATCTACGAGTACAGGTTCATAGCTCCTTGGAAGTGGGGCCACAGGTGGACAGAGTGGTGAAGAAGGCATTCGGCATGCTTGGTTTCATTGGTCAGAACATTGAGTACAGGAGTTGGGACATCTTGGTGAAGTTGTACAAGACATTAGTAAGGCCACACTTGGAATACTGTGTACCGTTCTGGTCACCCTATTTTAGAAAGGATATTATTAAACTAGAAAGAGTTCAGAAAAAATTTACTGGGATACCACGTGGACTTGATGGTTTGAGTTATAAGGAGAGGCTGGATATACTGGGACTTTTTCCCTGGAGCATAGGGGGCTTAGGGGTGAATCATAGAATCCCTCCAGTGCAGAAGGAGGCCATTCGGCCCATCAAGTCTGCACCGACCACAATCCCACCCAGGCCCTACCCCCACATATTTACCCGCTAATCCCTCTAACCTACGCATTTTAGGATTCTAAGGGGCAATTTTTAACCTGGCCAATCAACCTAACCCGCACATCTTTGGACTGTGGGAGGAAACCGGAGCACCCGGAGGAAACCCACGCAAACACAAGGAGAACGTGCAAACTCCACACAGACAGTGACCCAAGCCGGGAATCGAACCCGGGACCCTGGAGCTGTGAAGCAGCAGTGCTAACCACTGCGCTACCGTGCCGCCCTCTTCTTAAAGAGATCTTAAAGAGGGACATAGATAAGGTAGACAGTCAACTTCTTTTCCCAAAGGTAGGGGAGTCTAAAACTAGAGGACATGGGTTTAAGGTGAGAGGGAAGAGATACAAAAGGGTCCAGAGGGGCAATGTTTTCACACGGAGGGTGGTGAGTGTCTGGACTGAGGTGCCAGAGGCAGTAGCAGAGGTGGGTACAATTTTGTCTTTTAAAAAAAGCATTTAGACAGTTACATGGGTAAGATGGGACTAACTTAGTGGTAAAAACTGGGCGGCATGGACAAGTTGTGCCAAAGGGCCTGTTTCCATGCTGTAAACCTCTATGACTTCTAAGACTCTAACTCCTCGCCTAACAATACTGGGTGTATCTTAGCCACACAGACTGCAGCAGTTCAAGATGTCAAACTACCACTTTATCTAGGGTAGTTGGGATGGTCAACAAATGCTGGCGTTGCCATGCATTGACACTCACATTCCTGAATGAATAAGAAAACACAACACAAAACGAAAGAGCAAAGCAAAACTTCACTTGACATCCAAAATCGTCACATTTTGGTAGTGCAGGGAAAAGCTAACACTCTGAGAATGCGAGGCATGGTTCACTCTTTAAGCGAAACAGGCTGGCTATATTCTGAAAGTTATGCTAGAATAATTGACATAGGTAGAGAGAGAGAGCCTGAGGTTTGCTGACACACTCACCTGCTTAATACTGGGTCTGCAGCATTCCCAACAATGCGGTTGTTTTGCAATGTATTTCACATGTACAGGGTATTGAGGTTAATGGAGCACCCTCTGCTGGACAATAACAATGTATATTCTGTTGCAGAATAATTTACAGGCAAAACATGGAATCCTTGGCTCTAAAGCTGAATTTTACAATCTTTGCATGCAGCAAGACCTGGACAATATTCAAGCTTGAAGTGGCAAGTGGCAGTTAACTTTCACACCACACAAGTGCCAAGCAATGACCATCCTCAACAATGTGGAGATGCCGGCGTTGGACTGGGGTAAACACAGTAAGAAGTTTAACAACATCAGGTTAAAGTCCAACAGGTTTATTTGGTAGCAAAAGCCACACAAGGATAGCTTGTGTCAAAGGAAAGCTTGTGTGGCTTTTGCTACCAAATAAACCTGTTGGACTTTAACCCGGTGTTGTTAAACTTCTTACTGTGTCATCCTCAACAAGACAGAATAATCTAACCATCCTTCTTTAACATTCAATGGCATTACCATTGTTAAATCCCCCACTATTACCAACCGTGGGGTTACCATGACCAGCAACGGAACTGGGCCAGCATATAAATACTGTGACAACAAGAACAGATCAGAAACTGGGAATTCTGAGCTGACTAACTCACCTCCTGACTCCACAAAGCCTGTCCACCATCTACAAGACACAGGTCAGGAGTGCGATAGAATAGTCTCCACTTGCCTGGATGAATGTGGTTCCAACAAAACTCAAGAAACTATCCGGAACAAAGCAGCCCACTTGTTTGGCACTCCAGCAACCAATTTAAACCCTCACCCTCTCCACCACCGACAGTGGCAACAATATCTACCATAATCAAGATGCACTTCAGCAACTCACCGAGGCTCCTGAGACAGCACCTTCCAAACCAACAACCACTACCACCTAGAAGGTCAAGCAGATACATGGGAACACCACTAACTATAAGTTCCCCTCCAAGTCACACACTATCCTGACTTGGAAATATATCAATGTTAATTCACTGTCACTGGGTCAAAATCCTGGAACTCCCTCCCTAACATTGTGTGTGTGCCTACACCAGATGGATTGCAGTGGTTCAAGAAAGCAGCACACAAACACCTTCGCAAGGGCAGTTTAGGGATGGGTATTAAATGATGGTCTTAGCAGCAATGTCCACACCCAATTAAAGAATGAATAAAGCATAATCAATGCTCTTCTTTTGCCACTGGCCAGAAAATCAAGGCCATTATTGGGCTCATTATTGATTGTTTCTTGGGCACTACAACTGACCTTAAAACTCACAAATTGACCACACCACACAGCCACACTAATGGAGCGAATCACTCTGAGCACCATGTTTGTGCAAGCATTTATGGACATAATGAATGTCATGGTAAGTATGCAGATCTGGCAGATCATGATGTCAATCAGCATGCAACGCTGATTTTGAAGCTGAATGCGCCAGCCAACGCCTGCTGTAAACCTCACACAGCTAAACACATGTTCAACAGCAGGAAGACCCCTCACCCTCACCCACTAACACTACTCAAAACGATCACTAATTACTTACAGGTTAGTTTTTGATCAATTTCTTCTGGCCATTGCTACAAGGTTTTGGCGCTTTCTATAATTGTTTCAAGTTATAACTGTCTACAGGGAGGATATGGCAGGTGCTGAAGTTCCTCTTGCTGACTTAAAGCCTTTCATACAAACCAATTGCTTTCAGACATGGGTGCTTTAGTAAACATCCCTTTGGAATACAGGAAGTGTGAGAATAAATGAGCAGAGAACAAGGTGCTCGAAGAGGGAGGAGGGGGAGAAGGGCCTTTGGTAGGAGACCACATTTGCCCAAGGCATTCAGGGAGAATTCACTGATTTGAGCCTCAATGAGGAACAATGTATGAGATGTCTGTAATTCAGTGAGGACATCCTCTCTGCAATGAACCACCTGCTATAGCAGAACACTAATCTCAGAGCAGGGCAAGGACTGCATTATCAGTAGCTGTGAAGGTGACTGCGATGATGAATATATATGTGCCTGATTCCTTCCAGACTGGACTAGCAATATTTCCAACAGTTTGCAGTTCTCTGCAGTCAACTGATGTGTGATTGTAGGCAGTGAACTGTACAAGTCAATGCCTAGTATCTTGGTAGTGGTCATGTCTTCATTGGATGACTACTGCTTGTGTTGCAATGGAAGTTGCAACATTAACCTCAGACACTGCATCATGGATGGCTCCCTAAGTATACAAACAGGGTTGACCATCACTTGCACACTGGAAAATATGTGGTCCAAATTCTGTGCTAAGCCCTGTTCAAGGGTGATGTTGGACTCCTTGCTTCGTGACACTTAACTGCAGGCTTTGTCACAGGCCTCCCATTGCCAAGTGTCTTGTTGTGCAGATCCATCAGCCTTCTTTCGTAAGTTGTGCCATCAAAGTGCTCATCTGAGTCCTCAGCAATGGAATTTCTGTGGGGCCTTGCCCTTCAGTGAGCTGTCATGGTCAGTCCTCCTTGCCCCATGCCCTGGCAGTAGCCCACTTGCAGATCCCAGTTCTCCTCTAAGATATCTGAACTGGTGGCTGTGTCAAATGAAGTGATGGTGCAGCTTCATCATCACTCACCTTATTGGTGTTACTCCATTGCCTGACCAGGGCTGCACCTCTCAGATAGAAGGCACAACGGTAAGATTGTGATGTGGAAATTAAGAATATATGCTTGCTCCATTTGCAGCTTGTAAATCGGAAGAGTGTATGAGATAAGGGGGAAATATGTTGTGAAAAGGAGTAGCTATGAGGATACTGTTATATTAAATGGTTTCATTCCTGTTGCTGGGCACAGCCTCAGCAAGGCCAGTCCTATAACAGTCAGTGCCATCTTCTCCATAAGGGTCAGGACAAGCAGGCATACATGTCTCCCTTTGTTTTCCTCCTGCCTCTAGTTATGTGCCACCTTGTCATGCACGTGAGAGGGAGTGTGTCCTTGAATGTGGTACACTGTGTTTGGGTGATGTGGCTGTCATGGTTGAATACTATTTTAAGGACATTTTAAGGGTTAGGTACAAGTCCTGACTGATGGAAATTGTTAGTAGGTGATTGGTGGAGGTGTGGTGATTTGAGTTGGTGGTGCAGTTAGTGGGATATGGCGTTTGAAAATGCATTCACTGACCTTGACTAACCTCAAACATCTTGAGGCTTTCTCTAGCTCCTTTGGTCTCTACCCCTGGCATTAACATCCGCAGCTATCAGCTTCCAGTGCCTTTCGACCATGTGCCTCCTAACTTCCTGAATATTCAAGACATCTCTCCCTCTTTCCACCAAGACATCCAGCACAGCCTCCAAAAACCTTGGAGTCTGCTCTTTCCCCTATTCTGATATCTTTCACTTTCCAAGGTTAGATTCTCTTCAACCATGACTTCTCGCACTTTTTCGACAAAATGTACCTCCCCTTTGAAAAGTGTGGGCTAACTTTAAACAGTGAGCTTTAAGTGGTGTGAGCCACTCACAATATTGGTCCCCCTCTGATGTGTTTGACCAATAAACAACAAGATTTGCACTGGCTGGACAAATTTACAGGCAGCACAAAGTTCTCTGCATCCACATTCAGTAATTTGGCCTTCCTTGAATTATACTTCAACAGTTTAATAAATTGAAAATTCATGAAAAGAAAAATCCCTCTTTGTGGTTTTGTAATGAGTTACTGATGATAAGACAGATCCTTGTTGCATCCTTACTGTAAACTAGAAATGCATTCATTCTCCTATTTGCAGCACTAGAAAAGTTTAGCTGGAGTTATATGTTGTCGTAAGGAGTGGTGTATTAGGCACTTCCTGGTGGCTTGAGTCAATTTCTGGATATTTCTGGTTAATTGCAAATTGTAATACATTTTGAGCTGATGCCAAAATGCTGACCCAATGTTCCTTAAGAGTTCCTGCCATTTGATTGCTTTCCTGGGGATGTTTTGCTTTCTTCTAAGAGTCAGTGTAATTTTCTGTAATCCATCCCTAATTGATTGTAGTGTGGCTGTCGTACTTAGCAAATAACTGGGAAACTGTGGCATAGACGGGACCATTTCCCAAGCATTAACTGCCAAGCACAGAATGAGAGCCCTGGCTTTCTGCGTGTTTTTGGTCCTTCTCCTTGTCAAAGATTCTTCAACGACAGTGAGGAAGCATTACATTGCAGCACTGGAGTTTAACTGGGATTACAGGAGCAGCAATCTCCTATCAGGGCTGGGAGCTGGAAATCTGAGGTGAGAATTTTACATTTGTTTTCAGCTAATATCAAAATGAAATACCTGTAACAATACTCCCCAGATCTACTGATTTAAATGGTTGTTATTTTTTGTACTTCTATGTCTTTCGCTTGGAGAATAGTGCCAATCTGCGTACTGACTTGTCGTTTGATTGACTGTACAATGAATCCGTTAATTTCTGTTTTATCTCTCCAAAACAAAGCCTGGCAACAGTGAAAATATTGAAGTATTTAATACTCCAACTCTGAAATCCTCCTTTTGGCAAAAAGCATTTGCTTTGGATTTTGCAACTGTATTTATCATTATATTCAATATTATTCATGCGTAGGGCAGTTCAATAGTGCTTTGCCACTACCTTGAGCTCTGATCTCAGTCATGCCACCCTGATGAGACACAGAATGGGAGAGGGAAATTATGTGTGGAGCCAATATCATTACAGCCTTGCAGTTTTCCAGAAGACATGCTGGTTGGGTGAATCACCATGCTAAATTCTCCCTAAGTGTACTCGAACAGGCGTTGGAGTGTGGCGACTAGGGGACTTTCACAGTACCTTCATTGCGGTGTTAATGTAAGCCTACTTGTGAAACTAATAAATAAACTTAAAACTACAGCAATGTTTCCGGGGTCGCAAGTTAATCAGAGCTGATGAAAAATTCAGGATAACCCAACAAAATGATAAACGCAATAAATGTTTGCATTTTGTTCCTGTGCAGGTCACAATATTCTCCCAGAACGTTTCCTCAGTACAGGAAGGCAGTTTTTGTGGAATTCAAAGATTCATCATTCCTCACACCAGAACCAAAGCCTGATTGGATGGGTAAGAAAGATGTTTCCACCTGTTGTGAGCATCAATATGACATTACTAAATTGGCTCTGTGGGTATTCCTCTTTCACTGCTGTTCTAGCTCCTCATGGGTCTGTTGAATTTCTTTTTAACACTGGGTTTTTTTCCTGTGCTGATAGTGAAGAAATGCTGTTAAACTGGCACTGGAGTGGAACACTTCCTACTGACTGCTTGGTTTTGGAAATCCCCAGATTCATTTTGTTAACTTTCTGGTCCAGATGAATCTGGGGAAGGGATGGAAAGTGCAATGTTGCAGATTTCTGTTTGTTAGAAAAAGGTGTAGTTCAAGAAGCCATAAGCTACCCTTGTACCTATATTTAAGCAGGGAAATAAAATATATCCAGGGAAGTATGCACCAGTCAGTTCAGCATCAATTGACATTAATATCAACACCAGGAAAAGTAAAGGAAAAAAATAGAAAAATATCTTTTGTGGGGGGCGGGGGGGGGGGGGGGGGGGCAGGTGCAGGGGGAAAAACTGGACAACTCCTGAACATGAGTGCAAAACTTCTCAGATTCAAACTGTCCACTCAGTTAAATGATCACAGTGCACTTCTCAGCACTAAACATGCTGTTCCGTGACTGCGTGGAAGCTCAGATTGTTCTCATGCAAGCTCAAGCTGTTGCCAACATAGCTACATACACTAAGCAGCAGAAGGGATATCAGGGTGCCACAGCAATGCAGCAAACGTTCCTCCAACACATTGTGATGCCACCCCATGGGACTGGCAGTGGCACCATCCATCATTAGCCAGCTGACCTCTTTCAGACTGACAGCATTCATCCTCCTGCTTTGCCAATATCCACACTGCTGCCAGCCAGCTAGCCCATTTCACTGGTACACATGCTGATTTGCCACAGTCAGAAACCAGCCCCTCTGGTGCTATGGCTCTTCAATATCATCCTGCAAGGCCACATGCAGTCTCCCCCACAGGAAGCCAGCAGCCATCCAACCGCTATGCTGCTGCCACTGGTAACACTGCTAGGAGCACAAATATAGGCAAGGACACATGCAAGGCAGGCACTAAGGAAATGTGCAAAGTGATTTCCTGATTCTTCTATGGAATATTGAATGGTTTGATTTATAGATTTAATTTGAAATGTTTGCTTCGTGGTAGCTTTTGTTTTTATATTGCGGTGAAAATGAGAGTAAGACATTCAATAACACAAGGAAGGTAAGGTGGAATGTCTAGTGGATGGGGAACTTGGGTTGTGTTTACTGATACTGCAGTCAATCACAGACAGCTTGACCAGAAATGAGATATGTTGTTTGCCTCATGTCTTCCTCCTCCTCTTCCACCTCAGTCATTCATTGTATATCTGGTGACAAGGCCCTCATGATGGCAAGGTTTCACAGAATGCAGCAGGCCATGACAATTCTGATATGTTCTCTGCCAAGTACTCTAGGACTTCTCCAGAGCTGCAGAAACTTAATTTCAGCACCCCAATGGTGTCCTCCATCACTTTTCATGTGGCAGCAATACTTTCATGACATGCAATGTCACCACTTAACTCCTGTTTGCAACTCAGAAAGATGTATCTGCCATACGTCCATCAGATAGCTCCTGTCCACCACCCTCTGTTTGCTGTGGTGTCACCACACAGTGACAGTAAAAAGTGTACATCATAACAGAATGCAAAAATTAGGAATTTAGTGCAAGTCTGAACTCAGAGCAGAGAGTGAAGGAGATATTGTCTTTACCTCCAATAACTACAGTGGTTTGTGTAATCTTGACACAGTAAATATTTAAAATCTTGATCCTGTGCTTTAGCGTTCATGTGCAAATTAGTGTGTAACAAAAGAAAAGAAACCTACAACAAACTAAAAAGTAGAATAAATAATCTAGGCTGAGATATGCTGGTACAAGATGTGTAGTCTAGGCTGCTATTTTTGTGTATTTGTCAACAGAGAGACTCCATATTGAAAACATCTCAACTCAAATCTCTCTGGCTTAGAGTCATTGGCCTGAATTGTGTGTTCCCGCGCTGCCACCCCAGTGGGTTCCGAGGAGGGTCGGGGGAGCCTGAAATTACAAAAATGGGATTCCCTCTGGGATCCAGCTCGCCCTGACCTGATTGATGTTTTACGCTGGGACGGCAAGGCCTCGGATGGGAAGCTCTGCTTGTCCCACTTAAGGCCCTTAAGTGTCCACTTAATAGTCGCTTAAGGGCTTTTCCTACCTATCCCCAATCTTTAGGCTGGCGGGCCGATGACAAATCAAGGGGCGATGGAGGACACCTTCATTTGAAGCCCCCTTCTAACTTAGGGCACTCTCTCCCTAAGACTCAGAGACCTCCAGACTCCCCTCCCCTGGCCTATCCTTTGGTGTCCCCGATCGCCCTCACGACCCCCCCCCCCCCCCCCCAGGCATTCCCTCCCTCCACCCTCTAGGACCCTGCCACTTACCTCTACTCCAGTTCCCAGGATTTCATTCCAGGCAGCTCCCTGCAGTCCCTCTTTCAGAAATTGCAGCGCTATTCCTGGAGGGACTGATTGGCCAGCAACACTCCAAGATGGCATTTCCTCTCAGTAGCAGGAACATGTCCCGCCTTATGCCAAAACTCATTTGGGCGTGAAATGGCATTGGGCCTGCTGAAGTTGGCAGGGGTGTGAAAATTCAGGCCATTGAGCTGGAGAGAAAGTTGGAGAGACTCCGACACATCGCGGGGGAACAGTGTCCGGACAGTTTGGTTCAGACCTGTCACATCTGGTAGAGAGGTGCAGGTTCAAAACTGGGTTGGTGTAACTGATAGTGTGCAAAGTAAAGGAAATCTAGGTAAAGATCAGCAGATACAAAGTACTTGTTACTTGTGAGGATAAGGATAAAGACTGAGAGAAGAGTCAGAATGCAGGCCATGGCACCATGGAGAAGGAGGCTGTCAAAAGCAGGGAGGAGGGACAACAAAATGTGTTTGTTGTAAGGGATTCAATAATTAGACGGGTGAATCATTTGTGAACAAGATCGAAAGTCTCATATGTATGCTGCCTGCCAGGTGCCAGTATGAAAGACATCTTGAAGTGGTTCAAACAAAACACTGGAGAGGGCGGGGAAGGATCCTATCATTGTAATGCATGTTGGGATCCAGAAAATAGGGAAGAATAGGCAAAAAGGTCTTACGTGGAGAGTACCCTGAACAAGAAGTTTAATTAAAGAACAGAACCTCAAGAGTTATATGCCAGAATTTTACTGCCCCATCACCATGCGAATTGGAGCAGGCGAGGGGTGGACAATGGGAAGGTCCGTTGACCTCGAGCAGTATTTTCCTGTCTCGGGTCGAGCGTGGTCATAAAATCCAGCTCATAATCTTTGGGTTATTACCTCAGCAACATGCAATGTGGCATGGGGAGAAGCTGATTAGAGAGGTGAACGTGTGGTTAAAGGTGTGATGTGGGAGAGTAAAGTGGCACTGGTTTTGGGGAAGAAAGGAACATGTGACCAAGGTCCTAGCAGAGGATAAATAGGGCACTCACCAGGACGTTTAACTAGTAAATGGGGTTGGGGGTTGGTTGGGATGGAAGACTCAGGTGGAAAGGATGGTAAAACAAGAACAGATGAAAGGGAGAGAATAGAGTAACAATCAGAAATTGTGCCATATGCATTATAGGTAAAGGTAAACTGAAATGTAAAGTGATTAAGCCATGTGCGAGAAATAAGAAATGTGTGGAAAATGGTTTTGGAGCTAAAGGACAGATTATAGTGTGTGGCTCAAATAAGCGCCTTTATATAAACACACGAGGTGTAACAAATAAATTCAATGAATTGCAGGCACAAATTCAACTTGGAGGCTGTGATACAGTAGCATGATTGATATATGGCTGCAAGACAGTCAGCACTGGAAAGTAAATATACCAAATTATAAACTCTACTGTAAAGATCGGGAAATGGTGCCGGTGTTAGGGGGAGATTAGTGTTAGTGATTAAAGAATAAATCAGTTCAAAGTTAAAGGAGGATATGATGAGAGCTAAGCAGACAGTGGAGGCGTTATAGATAGAATTAAGAAATAGCAAAGATTGAAGATTGTCGTGGAATCCACTTATGCTCCCAGACAGTAACAGTGAGGTGATAGATTACATAAAGGCAGAGGTTAGACAAGCATGTAGCAAAAACAGTGTGGTTTTAATCGGAGTTTTTTTTAACTTCCATATAGATTGGGACAAACAGGCTGTTACATGTCAGAAAGGTTGTTAATTTCTTGAGAGTGACCAGGGTAGTTTTCTAAAACAATGTCCTAGAACCAACAAGGGGACAGGCTGTATTAGATTTAGAAATGAGCAATGAGCCAGATTTAACACTGTGTGACATTTCTGTGATGTAGATCATAATATGAACAAATTAAACGTAGTGTCTGAAAGGGAGAAATGCAAAACAGCTCTCAAGATTCTAGATTTAGGTACAGCTGACTTCAATGCAATGTGACAGATACTGTCCACAATAAACTGGGCAAATCTGTTAATTGGTAAAATGACAGAAGAACAACAGTGGGAGATGTTCAAAAAAGAATTTAATATGGCAGAGAACTTAATAGGCAAAAGCTCTGCTTGCCAAAAATAAACTAGCATAGACAACTAAAGAGATAACAAGACAACATCAAACCAAAAGAAAAAGATACAAAATTTCAATAAAAGGTGCAGACCCTGGAAAATGGGAACAATACAGAGACAAGCAAAGGGTAAAAAAATAGATAGTAAGAGCTACAAAAAAGGAGTATGAAAAGGAACTTGCGAGGGATCTCAATATCAACACGAAAAATCGCAATTAGAAAAAAGTGGTCAGAAGCAATGTGGGCTCTTTGAGAAAAGATGGTGACAATATTGTTAATGGCAAGGAAATGGCGGACATTTTGAACAATTACTTGTGTCAAGATTTACATTAGAAGAGGTCAGCATGCCAGAAGTCTCAAAGAATCTTTATTGAATCAGGGACTGGGACTCACCAAAATTCACTTTATAAAAATAAAGGTTATGAAGAAAGTAAAGGCACTATGGAGTGGCAAATCCCAGGACTAGATTATTCTTAGTCCATAGCTTTCAAGAAAAGAGGTGAGAAAATTGCAAATGCCCTAACTATAATCTTCCAAAGACTTCTTGATAAACTATCATTTAAATTGGAAAATGGTGCATGCTACTCCACTATTTAAGAAAGGTGAGAAAGAAAAATCAGGATTTATTGTAGGATTATAATCACAGAGCAGTGAGAACATAAGAACATAAGAAATAGGAGCAGGAGTAGGCCATCTAGCCCCTCGAGCCTGCCCCGCCATTCAATAAGATCATGGCTGATCTGAAGTGGATCAGTTCCACTTACCCGCCTGATCCCTATAACCCCTAATTCCATTACCGATCAGGAATCCATCTATCCATGATTTAAACATATTCAACAAGGTAGCCTCCACCACTTCAGTGGGCAGAGAATTCCAGAGATTCACCACCCTCTGAGAGATGAAGTTCCTCCTCAACTCTGTCCTAAACTGACCCCCCTTTATTTTGAGGCTGTGCCCTCTAGTTCTAGTTTCCTTTCTAAGTGGAAAGAATCTCTCCACCTCTACCCTATCCAGCCCCTTCATTTTCTTAAAGGTCTCTATAAGATCCCCCCTCAGCCTTCTAAATTCCAACGAGTACAAACCCAATCTGCTCAGTCTCTCCTCATAATCAACACCCCTCATCTCTACGGAACTGAAGGTGGCCATTTGGCCCATTGAGTCTGTGTAAGCTTTCTAAGACTAATTCAGATAATCCCACCCAACTACCCTTACCTCAGAACACTGCATTTAAAAAAACCTTTCAGGTTGTAAGGGGAAAAATGTAAGGAAAGCACACTTTAAAATAGCTGCCTGGCACGTAAAGAGTTAACTGGAAAAGGAACCATAAAACAGACACCGGCTTCCACTTATACAAAGATCACTTCAAATCAAACCCAACAGACAAGCCATTTAGAATCACAGACAGTGATTTAAAGTAAACAAACACCTCAGGAAGCCAGCCAGGGATTGAGACATCTTTTAGAGAAGGAAAAAACCTGAGACAAAGGGAGTAGATTAGTCATAGGAAGAGCAGGAAAATATGAATGCAGGAAAACCGATTAGCACCTGAATGAGCCGAAACCAACCATTGATAACCACAGACATAGGAAATGTACCCATTCATAAGAACAATACTATGTTAAATGTCTGTATCTGTTTGTATCTGCCTATAACGATGTGATAATGTTCAAATCCCCGGTCCATCTATTGTGTAAAGAGTATAAAGATGGACCGTTCCCGACATTTTACCGAGAGAAGGTTTGCTACAGACATGTGCCTTGTCTCCACGGAGCTCCGTTGAATAAACTGTGTTTTGGAATCTCGAGATTTGACTACTAGTGGATTTTTCCCACAACAAGGTGCTTATCTAATTTTCTTCTGAAAGACACAATTGAATCTGTCAAGGTTATCTAACAGAAGAAGAATAACAAAGCATGTGGTCCAGACAACATTCCTGCAGAAATCTCGCTCAAACTCTGACAATTTTACAACAATCTAAGCAAAAGAGGTGCTATAGACTTCCGCAATGTCATCATTGTTTCACTTTTCAAGAATCAATTTACAGGAACAATGGAGACCTCCTTCTATGTACTGTGGGGAAAATTATCATATGAATCCTCCAACCTGCCAAAGACATTCTTCCAGAGACCCAGTGTGGTTTCTGGCAATCTAGTGGGATTACAGACAAGATCTTTGTCATTCAACAAATCCAAGGAAAGTATCTGGAACAACGTAAAGAGCTATGCATGGCCTTTAGTGATTTGTCAGAGGCCTTTGGTTTAATCAGTCGTGATACCCTTAGGAAAATCCCTCGAGACTTGGATGTCTGCAAAATGTGTTACAATCCTGCGATTCCAGCACAATGTTATGATAGCAACCATCCTTTGCAATGGATTGGACACCAAACCTTTTTGTATGCAGTGGACATCAAGAAAGGCTGTGTGATTGCATCAGCTCGCTCAACTTTCTGCTCAGCCTGTTCATGGAACTCATTCATGACCCAACTTCCACAAGCGGTCATGATTGAGTTTCAACTCAACAGGGAAGCTTTTCAACCTCAACAGGCTGAGAGCCAAGACTGAAATAGATAGGCTTACATTAACACTGCAATGAAGTTACTGTGAAAATCTCCAAATCGCCACACTCCGGCACCTATTCAGGTACAGGGAGGGAGAATTTAGCATGGCTAATGCACTTAACCAGCATAAAAGCAAAAGACTGTTGATGCTGGAATCTGAAACAAAATGCTGGAAAATCTCAGCAGGTCTGACAGCATCTGTGGAGAGAGAACAGAGCCAATGTTTCAAGTCTGGACGACCCTTTTTAGGGCGGCACGGTAGCACAGTGGTTAGCACTGCTGCTTCACAGCTCCAGGGTCCCGGGTTCGATTCCCGGCTCGGGTCACTGTCTGTGTGGAGTTTGCACATTCTCCTCGTGTCTGCGTGGGTTTCCTCCAGGTGCTCCGGTTTCCTCCCACAGTCCAAAGATGTGTGGGTTAGGTTGATTGGCCAGGTTAAAAATTGCCCCTTAGAGTCCTGAGATGCGTAGGTTAGTGGGATTAGTGGGTAAATATGTGGGGGTAGGGCCTGGGTGGGATTGTGGTCGGTGCAGACTCGATGGGCCGAATGGCCTCCTTCTGCACTGTAGGGTTTCTATGATTTCTATGATGATTTCATCAGAGATTCGTCCTCCTTTCCAATAAGACCTTCAGAGTGTTCTCAAAACACTTTCTCTGTCCTCCTTAAGGTTAGGTGCCAGCCTTAAGTTGCGAAAAGAGCATCTGCTTTGGAAGCCATATTTGACATATGGATGCAATGCCCAGACCAGCAAAGCTGATTTTGCATAATCATGGGTGCACATGCTTAAAGAGTGACTTTGGTGGGGGTGCTGAGCTTTGTTCACTTGTCTTCCCACTTGACTTTGAGTACCCTGCAGGGATACTATTAGTGTGAATTCTCTCGTGCCCAGAGGTGCCTTTGGTGGGTGACCCAAGTCTCACTGTCTTATGGAAGGATGGTGACAACAATAAAATTTGGAGACTGAAGTCTTTGTCATTCTCTAGATATCTCTGTTGTCAAAGACCTGGTTATACAATTTCCTTGCGTCTGCACTGGGGTACAGCTGATTCTGAGCTGGATCTCCTCTTCGATCAGGACCTTTCGAGAAAGGTGGTTGCCAAGATACGGGAAGTATTCACCAACTTTTAAAGTCTGCCCATCAATAGCAATAGCTGGAGGTGTAGTTGCTTGGCCAAGAGAGGGTTGATGGAGGAGTTGGGTCTTGCCCTCTTTTTAGGTCAAACCAAATAAACAAACTCAGATTAAGTCGGGACAAAGTAAAAGGGGCAGCTCCCCAAAAGGAGGGGGAACAGCCCGAACAGAAATCAAAGTACAAAGGAAACTTAAAAACATCAAATTAAAATGTGATTGTCAGGGTCAATAACGCACCCCAACCCCTGCGGTGCCCAACGGGCGCGGAAGGCGTCAACCGCGTCCGTGGACACCGCATGCTCCCTCTCCAGGCACACCCGGCCGCGAACGTAGCCGCGGTAGAAGGGAAGACAGTCAGGATGGACGGCCCCCTCGATCGCCCGCTGCCTGGACCGGTAGCTCTTTCGGGTACCAACATAATAAACTAACTCAAATTAACTTAGGGACAAAGTAAAAGGGGCAGCTCCCCAAAAGGAAGGGGGGAACAGCCCGAACCAAAAACAAAGTCGAAAGGAAACTTAAAACGTCAAACCAAAAGGTGATTATCGGGGTCGATAATACACCTCAGCCCCTGCGGCGCCCAGCGGTCGCGGAAGGCGTCAACCGCGCCCGTGGACACCGCATGCTCCCTCTCCAGAGACACCTGGCCGCGAATGTAGCCACGGTAGAGGGGCAGACAGTCGGGATGGACGGCCCCGTCGATCGCCCGCTGCCTGGACCTATTGATGGCGCGTCTCGCCAGGCCCAGGGGCAGGTTCACGAGGAGGTCGCCATCCCGACCTTCCCCTCTCCGCACCGGGTGTAATGTTGAGAAATTAACCCTTTAGAAGGAGTTGAGGGTGGTCTGCGCAGGGCGCCTGCGCAGTACGGCTTTCAATATGGCCGCCGGGCCCGTTGCCGAGTAACAATGGGACGTTCGTCGAAGGACAAACGCGACATCTATTACCGCCTGGCCAAGGAGGGCGGGTGGCGGGCGAGGAGCGCCTTTAAGCTGCTGCACCTGGACGAGGAGTATAACCTTTTCCAGGGGGTATGTCGGGCGGTGGATTTGTGCGCCGCTCCCGGGAGCTGGAGTCAGGTCCTGAGCCGCAAGCTCAAGAGGGAAGGTGGGGACGGCTCGGAAATCAAGATCGTGGCGGTGGACCTGCAGGCCATGGCGCCGCTCCCCGGGGTCATCCAGATCCAGGGCGACATCACCAAGCTGTCGACGGCGCAGGAGATTATCAAACACTTTGAGGGGCAGGCGGCAGAGCTGGTGGTGTGCGACGGAGCGCCGGACGTGACGGGGCTGCATGATATCGATGAGTACATCCAGGCCCAGCTGCTGCTGGCGGCTCTCAACATCACCACCCAGGTGCTGAAGCACGGCGGCACCTTGGTGGCCAAGATTTTCCGGGGGAAGGATGTCACGCTGCTGTACTCGCAGCTGAAGATCTTCTTCGCCGAGGTGATCTGCGCCAAGCCGCGGAGCAGCCGCCACTCCAGCATCGAGGCGTTTGTGGTGTGTCGCGGCTACTCTCCGCCCGAGGGCTACGTCCCCAACATGTCCAACCCCCTCCTGGACCACTGCTACGACGTGGACTTCAACCAGCTGGAAGGCCCCAACCGCCTCATCGTGCCCTTCCTGGCGTGCGGCGACCTCAGCGCCTACGACTCGGACAGGACCTACCCTCTGCAGCTGGATCCCGCTCAGGAGTACACCTACACGCCACCCACCCAGCCTCCCATCCGCCCTCCCTACCAGCAGGCCTGCCTCTTGAAGAGGAGTAACCTGCTGGCCAAGGAGCAAGCCCCCTCGCTGTCCGAGCGGCCGCCTCCTGGGCCCTCCGAGCGGCCGGACCCCCCGCCCTCCGAGCGGCCGGACCCCCCGCCCGCCGAGCGGACAGCACCGTCTCAGGCCGAGCGGCCGCCTCCTGGGCCCTCCGAGCGGACAGCACCGTCTCAGGCCGAGCGGAGCGACATGGCAGCTGCTTTCGGAGGTCTGTCTGTTACTCAGCCCGAGGAAGATGTTTCAATCCAAGATCAACTCTGAACTGAACGTTTTAGTCAAAGCTGCACGTTTGCTAAAAAAACTGATGAGCAATTAATTAAGTGTAATTTTTTTTTAATCGGCAAATTGTAAGTTGATATATTAGTCTTGGCTCTCAGTCTGTTGAGGTTGAAAGACTTCCCTGTGGAGTTGAAACTCAATCATGACCCTTTGTGGAAGTTGGGTCATGAATGAGTTCCATGAACAGGCTGAGCAGAAAGTTGAGCGAGCTGTTGCAATCACACAGCCTTTCTTGATGTCCATCTATATACAAAAGGTTTGGTGTCCAATCCATTGCAATGGGTGGTTGGTATCATAACATTGTGCTGGAATCACAGGATAGTGACACATTTTGCAGACATCCAAGTCTCTGGGGGACTTTCCTAAGGGCATCACGATTGATTAAACCAAAGGTCTCGGACAGATCAATAAAGACCATGTAGAGCTCTTTACTTTGTTACAGGCACTTTTTTTTTCTTGGATTTGTTGAAGGACAAAGATCTTGACTGTGGTCCCAACTATATTGCCAGAAACCACACTGGGTCTCTGGAAGTATGTCTTTATTGGCAGGTTGGAGGATTCATATGAGAATTTATACAATACGTAAAAGGAGGCCTCCATTGCTCCCATAAATTGATTCTTGAAAAGTGAAACAACGATGACATTGTGGAAGTCTAAGAGAGTTTGAGCAAGATTTCTGCAGGAATGTTGTCTGGACCACATGCTTTGTTCTGCTTCATCTGTTGGATAGCCTTTTGTATCTCAGCAAGTGTTGGCAGTATTTCCAAATTTAACCTCTCAAACTGTTGAGGGGTTGTTTTGATGGTTTTAAGTCACACTGTTGAATCCTGACTGAAAAGGTTCCAGTAATATTCCATCCAACTGTCTGGGATAGCTGTGTCATTTTTGAAAAGAGTATTGGCATCTTCAGGTCAGAGGGATGAGGGACGATGTCCTTGGGTGGTCTGGAAGAAGCTGTGTATGTCATGCAGGTCTGCTGACATTGGGTTCCAATGAACTTTTCTACCCACACTTATTCTTGATGACAAATGTCAGCCGGGACTTTCCCCCAAAAAAACTAAGTGTCCAACTGGCTGGAAGTCGGGAGACTTTCTCACTCGTCTTTTGGGCGTACATAGTTTTACGAATCGCTGGCACTCTGTGCTTCAGAATGCCTTGGGGTATTCACACCTGTAGGTGGGGGACGTGGCTTATTCCCGCTGGAGAGGCTGGCAGCATAGTGCTGAGCGGGCCACTGCACATGTGCTAATCTCAGTGGGCAGTGCCAGGTTAGAACTGCCCAAGAGGCACCCCTGCCCCGTTCTCTCAGGGAGGCCTCAATGGCCTCTGTCCCCACCAGCGGGGCGATTAGCCTTGGTCCCCATTGATGGGGACCAGTTGTAATCCCCACTGGTGGGAACTCTCCCAGCAGGGGTTGGGGGGAGACACTAACGAGCCCGGAGACTACCGTCCCGGGCTCAGTAATCACATTGCAACGGCAAACAATCGCGAGTTCTGCTGCAGGCCCCCGCTGATGTCTCCCAGCCCGCTGCATTACTCGAAGCGCAGCGGGCCGGGAGAACCGCCCCCGTCATTCTCTGCTTTGGATTTGAGTAGTAAGTATTCTTCTCATTTTTATGTCACTTTGCCTGCTTCTCTGCATGAACAGAGTTTGAAGCAAATTCAACTCTATTTGCACAGAGCTTCAATTACCTTGTGCAAGGGTGGATTGTGAACTGAGAGAAGGTGCAACTGGTCATGTGAAAGCTCATCATCACATTCACCTTCACAGCTACTGTTGCCCTTGCTCTGATTCTGCAAACAGGTGGCAGATTTCAGTGAACACTTCATCAATGAGACAAAGATGTTTGACACACTGTTCCATGTTGATGTTTGAGGTAGGAGGATTTCTCCTTGAAGACCTCGAACTGATATGTCTTCCTTCTGAGAACCCTTTTCCCTTTCTGTTCCTCCCTCTTCCAACAAGTTATTCTCATCTGCTTTGCCTCTGCTCATCCTCCCTGTCATGCTATCGGTCAAGGGGATAAAAACTACCCATAACTGGAAGCAAGTAATCTGCAGAATCCTTGCAGTCCGAACCTAGTCCTTCAGAATGTGGCACACCATTCCCTGTGGATTTCAGCAGCTTTTTAAAAGTATGAAACACCAAACAGTTCATAAAGTGAGTAAAGAAATGAGAAGAATGCTTTCTACTCAAACTCAGCAAGAGCTGATAGAAATCAATCAGTAATTAATCTGAAAGTAATAACCATTTAATCAGCAGTCAAGGGCATTCAGCCTCCGATCTTCGGGTAAGCATTCTCCAAGACGGCCTTCAAGACACACGACAACGCAGAATTGCCGAGCAGAAACTGATGGCCAAGTTCTGCATGTGTGAGGATGGCCTCAACCGGGATCTTGGGTTCATGTCACACTACATGTAACCCCCACCATTTGGCCTGGACTTGCAAAATCCTTCTAACTGTCCTGGCGTGAGACAATTCACACCTCTTTAATCTGTGATTAAACCTCTCTCCACTTGCATTGTCTGTACTTGTAAAGACTTGATTATCTGTAAAGACTTGCATTCCAACCATTATCTTGCAATTGAGTCTTTGTCTGTATATGCCCTGTCTGTGAACCCAACTCCCCACTCACCTGATGAAACCTGTTGGACTTAAACCTGGTGTTGTGAGACTTCCTACGATAACCATTTAAATAGCACTGCTGATAGGTGTGGCTGCCTGTTCAACGTGTGCAAGGTTCAGAGAGAGTTGGCTGGAGTGTTGAGCTCCAATTTTTTTAAATTGTCATGGAATCATAGAGGTTTACAGCATGGAAACAGGCCCTTCGGCCCAACTTGTCCATGTCGCCCAGTTTTTACCACTAAGCTAGTCCCAATTGCTCACATTTGGCCCATATCCATTTATACCCATCTTATTCATGTAACTGTCTAAATGCTCTGGCAGCTTGTTCCACACACTCACCACCGTCTGTGTGAAACAATTGCCCCTCTGGACACTTTTGTATCTCTCACCTTAAACCTATGCCCTCTAGTTTTAGATTCCCCTATCTTTGGGAAAAGATGTTGACTATCTAGCTGATCTATGCCCCTGGTTATTTTAAGATCATCCCTAAGCCTTTACGCTCCAGAGAAAAAAGGCCCAGTCTATCCAGCCTCTCCTATAACTCAAACCATCAAGTCCCGGGAGCATCCTAGTAAATCTTTTCTGCGCTCTTTCTAGTTTAATAATAACCTTTTCTATAATAGTGTATCCAGAACTGTACACAGTATTCCAAGTGTGGCCTTACCAATGTCTTGTACAACTTCAACAAGATGTCCCAACTCCTGTATTCAATGTTCTGACCAATGAAACCAAGCGTGCTGAATGTCTTCTTCACCACTCTCTACCTGTGACTCCACTTTTAATGAGCTATGAACATGTACCCCTAGATCTCTTTGCTCTGTGACTCTCCCCAATGCCCTACCATTAACTGAGTTTGATCTACCAAAATGCATCACCTCGCATTTATCTAAATTAAACTCCCTCTCCCATTCATCAGCCCATTGGCCCAATTGATCAAGATCCCATTATATTGGAGATAACCTTCACTGTCCACAATGCCACCAATCTTGGTGTCATCTGCAAACTTACTAACCGTGCCTCCTAAATTCTCATCCAAATCATTAATATAAATGACAAATAACAGTGGATGCAGCACTGATCCCTGAGGCACACCGGTGGTCACAGGCCTCCAGTTCGAAAAACAACCTTCTGCAACCACCTTCTGTCTTCAATCCAATTTTGTATCCATTTGGCTACCTCATCCTGGATCCTGAGAGATTTAATCTTATGCAACAACCTACCATGCGGTACCTTGTCAAAGGCCTTGCTAAAGTCCATGTAGACAACATCAACTGCACTGCCCTCATCAACCTTCTTGGTTACCCCTTCAAAAGACTCAATCAAATTTGGGAGACATGATTTTCCACTCACAAAGCCATGCTGACTTTCCTTCATCAGTCCTTGCTTCTCTAACTGCCTGTAGATCCTGTCTCTCAGACTACGTTCTAACAACTTACCCACTACAGATGTGAGGCTCACCGACCTGTAGTTCCCAGACTTCTCCCTGCAGCCCTTTTTAAACAAAGGTGCAACATTTGCCACCCTCCAATCTTCAGGCACCTCACCTGTGGCTGTCGATTGAAATATCTCTGTTAGGGGACCCACAATTTCCTCCCTAGCCTCCCACAATGTCCTGGGGTACATTTCATCAGGTCCCGGGGATTTATCTACCTTGATGCGCTTTAAGACTTCCAGCACTTCCTTCTCCGCTATATATACACTCCTCAAGACATCAGTATTTATTTCCCCAAGTTCCCTAACATCCATGCTTTTCTCAACAGTAAATACTGATGAGAAATATTCATTTAGGATCTCGCCCATCTCTTGTGGATCCGCACATAGATGACCTTGTTAATCCTTAAGAGGCTCTACTCCCTTCCTAGTTACTCTTTTGCCCTTTATGTATTTGCAGAAGTTTTTTGGATTCTCCTTTGCCTTATCTGCCAAAGCAATCTCGCGACCCCTTTTTACCCTCCTGATTTCTCTCTTAACTCCACTTCTGCACCCTCAATACTCTTCAAGGGATCCACTTGATCCCAGCTGCCTATGCATGTCATGTGCCTCCTTATTCTTGACCAGGGCCTCAATATTCCGAGTCATCCAGTGTTCCCTACTTCTACCAGCCATGCCTTTCACTCTAAGAGGAATGTGCTTATTCTGAACCCTGGTTAACACACTTTTGAAAGTCTCCCACTTACCAGATGTCCCTTTGCCTGTCAACAGACTCCCCCAATTAACTTTTGAAAGTTCCTGCCTAATACCATCAAAATTGGCCTTGCCCCAATTTAGAATTTTTACTTTTGAGCCAGACCTATCATTCTCCATAGCTATCTTAAAACTAATGGAATTATGGTCACTGGTCCCAAAGTGATCCCTCACTAACATTTCTGTCACCTGCCCTTCTTTATTTCCCAAGAGGAGGTCAAGTTTTGCCCCCTCTCTAGTCGGGCCATCCACATAGTGAATGAGAAATTCCTGAATACAGTCAACAAATTTCTCTCCATCCAAGCCTCTAATACTATGGCTGTCCCAGTCAATGTTGGGAAAGTTAAAATCCCCTACCATTACCACCCTATTTTTCTTGGGGCTATCTGTAATCTCCTAACATATTTCCTGCTGACTTTTTGGGGGCCTAAAGTATAACCCTATCAAAGTGATTTCCCCCTTATTTTTCAGTTCTACCCATATAGACTCAGTGGGTGAACCCTCGGATATGCCTCCTCTCAGTACGGCTGTGATGCTTTCCCTAATCAAAAGTGCAACTCCCCCTCCTCCCTTACCTCCTGTTCGCTCTTTCCTATAGCATTTGTACCCTGGAACATTGAGCTGCCAGTCCTGTCCCTCCCTTAGCCATGTTTCAGTAATTGCTACAATATCCCAGTCCCATATTCCCATCCCTGCCCTGAGTTCATCTGTCTTGCCCGTCGGGCATCTTGCATTGAAATAAATGCAGTTTAATCTGGACTTCCGTTGCTCTGTCTTGCTTTTGCCTGATCTGTCTGGTACTAGGATTACTAACACTGCCTTTACTACGTAATGTGCTCTCTTTAACTTCTGTGCTGTCCTCAAACTTCTGTTCTGTCTCCCTACTGCTTTGGGTCCCACCCCCCTGCCAAACTAGTTTAAACCCTCCCGAGTGGCTCTAGCAAATCTCCCCGCTAGGATGATAGTCCCCTCCAGTTCAGATGTAACCTGTCCCTCTTGAACAGGTCATCCCTTCCCCAGAAAAGATCCCAATAATCCACAAATCTAAATCCCTGCCCCTTGCATCAGTTCTCAAGCCATGCATTCATCTGCCTAATCCTATTCCTACTTTCACTAGCACGTGGCACCAGCAATAGTCCAGAAATTACTACCTTCGAGGTCCTGCACTTTAGCCTTCTGCCTAACTCATATCACTCTTAAGGATCTCATCCCTTTTCCTATCTATGTTGTTGGTACCAACATGTACAATGACCTCTGGCTGCTCACCCTCCCCTCTTAAGAATGTCCTGCAACTGCTCAGAGATGTCCTTGACCCTGGCACCAGGGAGACAACCCACCATCCTGGAGTGAAATGAGTGCTGTTTTGCCCTCACTTCTCATCCAGCAATTTGAGATTGTTGTTAACGTTCTACTTCCTCTGAAATTTCTGGAGGTACCAACCCTCAAATCAAACGCAATTCTCAACTTTCTCTTTGAGTAGTAATGCGGGCGAACTTTGGGTACTTGCATGAATAGTCTTTCTATAAGATGCCAAACAGCTATTCACACAATGTGATATGTTTCAAGGATGGTACGAATCTTTCAGATAATCTACTGATTGATGGATGATAAAGTGTGGATTTTATCTGTTGAATACCATTTACTTCGAGATAATCCCCAAACTCTTGTGAAGTAAACGGTGAACATTATTGCTGCCAATCTGTTCTTGTGTTTACCAAATCTTGCAAGGATTTTGTCAGTTTTTTTCAGTGGTTTGTTCAGATGTAATATTAGTTTAATTATCACTAAGAATGTGTAACCCTCAAACAGACCAGCAAAATCTACATGAAATCGTTGCCATGGCATTTTAGGCCATTCCCATGCGTGTAAAGGAGATAGCGGTGGTGTATTTATTCGTGCACAGGATTGACATTGTTCCACTTTCTCTTCAATCTGAGTATCCAGACCCAGACACCAAAACTAACTACATACTAATTCCTTCATCAGGATTACACCAGGATGTCCTTCGTGTAGCTGTTCAAGAACTCTTCCACACAGACTAGGAGCAATGATCACTTGGATTCCCCGCAATATACACCCACCTTAAACAGTCAACTCAAGCTTTCTTGACATTATGTTTCAAATCAGGATGCAGACGATGCATTCCAGCTATTAGCATAGAAACTAGAGCAGGAGTAGGCCATTTGGCTCTTCGAGCCCGCTGATCATGGCTGATCATCAAATTCCTTTTGCTCCTTTCAATCCCATATCCATTACCTTCTCCATTGAGGGATCATTTTTAGTATGTCTCTGGATTTGAGAAGCTGTCACAGGCAAATGATCTATTAGCAAGGAGTAATGGTAGCTTTGGATTAAAATGAACCAATACTTCAAACTTCTGCAAAGCATCTTTGACATCCTTGTATGCTTTCTCGCATTCTGTTGTCTAGTCTCATGACTGTTTCTTACATAATAAATTACATAATGCCTTCAATAATGTAGCTAAATTATGAATAAGTTTGTCATAATTTACTAATCCTAAAAAGGGCCTTAATTGCGTCAGATTTATTAGGAGTGGTGCTTCTAAAAAAGCATCCATCTTTTTAGGAGCTTTATGTCGGCCTTTACTCTAAATAACTTGACCCAAATACTGGACTGACACCTGGAAAAAGTCACACTTTTTGTTTGTGACGCAGACTATCTGCTTGAAGGTGTTCTAATGTTGCTTCTAAATTATTCAGGTGCCCTGTTCACTGGAGCCTGTAATTACAATGTCATCCAGGTAAAATTGTACACCAGAGAAGCCACTTAAAATCTGAGCCATTGATCATTGGAATAGGCCTGTGCGGATGTTATTCCAAATGGCAATCTTTTATCATGAAAAAGACCTTATGAGTAACAATGTTAAGCAATGGTTGAGATTCAGAGGCTACATTCATCTGTAAATATGCTTGTGAAAGATCAATCTTGCTGAATTTCTGCTCACCTGACAACCCAGCAAACCAAGTAGGTATTGATCAGCACACAACACCGGATTTATGATGGTTTTAAAATTACCACAAAAACAAACTGATCTATTTGGTTTAATGACAGGTACAATGGAGGTAGCCCAGTCACTCATTGTAACCGGCTTTAGCACACAAGTATTAACAAGGCATACTAATTCTTCTTCGACCTTGGGATGGATTGCAAATGGCACCACTCTTGTTTTGAGATGTTTTTTGGTTGACTATCAGCCATTATCTTGAGTTTCACTTGAACTCCCTTCATTAAACCAAGTGTCTCTTTGAATACACGTATTGATTCATTCACAGGCTGTGGGCATTGCTGGCTAGGCTAGGTCAGCAATAATTGCCCTTGAGAGGGTAGTGATGAGCCAACTTCCTGTACTGCTGCAGTCCATATTGTGTAGATACACCCACGGAACTATTAGGAAGGGAGTTACCAGGATTTTGACCCAGCTATAGTGCAGCAGTGCTATCATCAATCCAATGGTACACACTGATTGAAATCACAAACTACCTACTCTGCATATTCTGGGGCAGGCTTCCTGTACCCATACTTATGCCCTATCCACAATCGCATCGAGCACGACTCACAGCAGAAGTATGCTGAAGACATCACTGTAGAACAACAATGGCACCTGTAGCACTGCAAATATGAGCAGCCTAATTTTGTGGCACTCAAAGCCAAAAAATGTAGTAGTGAATAATTAAAATTGATTTCAAAAGGTAAAGTCTTGCTTGACCAACCTCATTGAATTATTTGAAGAGGTAACAGAGTAGAGAAGGGTAATCTGGTAGACATAATATATCTAGATTTCCAAAAGACCTATGACAAGATATCATTTAATATGACATCTTGCAGAATAAGCATGTAATTGGCAAATTAATTTCAGCATAGCCAAAGGTGAGGTATTTCATTTTGGTAAGAAAAATAAGATCACATCTTGCATGACTAAGATCTGGGCAGATGATACAATGAGCAGAATGGATAATTAGCTGGCTACAAGACGGTGCAGAGAGTTGAGGTATGGAGAAGCTTTCAGAGTGGTGACAGTAGAACATATGCTGTGCTGTGATCACAATTATTCACAATTTGTATTAATGAATTAGACTTTTAGAAATCCAGTTCTTGATTCCAATTTGCAGGTGACACCAAATTGGGAGGGCTCGTCAATACTGAATACTATATCAAATTAAAAGACAATATTAATAAACTTTCAGGATAGGCATATAGTTGACAAATTAATTTCAACATAGCTATGGGTGAGGCATTGCATTTTGGTAAGAAAAGTAGGAAGGTCACAGCTTGCCTGAAAGAATCTAAATACTATAGCAAATGAATTAGCGATTTCAAATAGACAAATAATTAAAGTTGTGATATGGGTCAAAAATACCAAAATAAATGTAAATCAAGCATGAGAGCTTATTTCTAAAGGATTAGAATTGAAAAAAAAGGTTATGCTGAATTTGGTTGAAACATTGGTTAGACCACACTTGGCGTATTGTGTATAATCCTGATCACCCTGTTCATAAGAAGAACGTTATAAATAGAATATGGATGCACACGAGGTGGGTTTACAAGGATGAACTAAGAATTACAAAGTTATATCAGGAAGCATTGAATCGTCTGGTTTTGTTTTCTCTTGGAAGAAGAAGACGGTTGGGTGACCTGATAGAAGCTTTTAAAAATAAGAAAGGTAGTGAAAGAGTTGGCACAGGGATAACTTTTCCATTTCATGGGAAGAGCAAAATTAGAAGTCAACAATTTAAATTAGTGATCAAGAAATCAAAAAGTGAATTCAGAAGGAATTTCTGTATCCAGAATGTGGTGAAAATGTGGAACTGGCTCAGTTGCTGTCCCTGGCTAACGCTATTCCCAACATCTTTTTAAAATCAATTCCAGTTTCTGCCAGCAACTTTCTTTGTATTGCCTCATCATTTACTCCACAAACCAATCAATCCCTCAGCACCTCATTTAATGTCCCGAAGTCACAATATTCCACAATTTTCTTGATCCTTGCTATATGTGCCAGAATGTCATCCCGGGTCTCTCCCCATTGAATTAGAACTAAATTGCTATAAAATTACGGAGGGCTTGGTGGGTGGTAGTGACCTTTTACCAACTGTTTAATTTCTGTAAAGGAGCTTGCATCGGGCGTGTTTGGGGACGTAAAGCTATAGATCAAATTATAGGTTTGGGTTCCACACACGCTTAGTAATATCTTCCTCTTTCCCTCTTCAATTCCTTTGGCTTTGAAAAACACTCTAAATGCTCAATGTACTGTACCCATTCCTCTGCAGAGGAGTAAAAGCGATCCATTCTTCCAATACAGGCACCTTTGCAGCTCTTTTTCACTTTAAAAGCTTGACTTTGACTGGACCAGCTTCTATGCTGACTATGTTCCAAGCACACTTGCTGCTTTTTACTTCAGCACAAAATGTAGTAACTTGGCTCCACCAGTTATTAACTAACAAAGAATGTTTATTAACAGTAATAGCTATTTCCAGAGGAATGCAGATTTGATGCTTAGAGTCATGCCTCCATGGCCTAACTGTTGGAACAAGTCCAGACATGTTGAAGTCAAATCCCAATTCAGTTCCTCATTGGTCAGCCTGGGTCATGTAACCTTTTCAGGAGCTCACCCTTTACAGGGGCCAGATCACCATAAAAGGAACGTGCCCTCAAGTTCCATAAAGACAGCTCTTAACTATTCAGCAGAAGATATGGATTACAGGCAGAGAACAACTTTCCCTCTAGCATTTCTTACTCTCCCCCCAGGGAAAAAAAATATTCTCCTGAACCTCTTTCAGTAATTTAACTGAAATCAGTAATTGAGCAGCAGAAGTCAGACTTCCAAATCTGCATGGCAGTGCAATTGTCCCAATGTATTTGTGCCGTGGCACTGCACAGATTTTTCTGTCATTGTTTGTTTGGGTCCTCAATTCAATGTGAGGTTTCTTCAACAGTAGTTTGTTTTCAGTAGTATTTCAGAATTTACTGTATATCTAGCAAGTGTAAGTCTGTAAAAATTACTTCTATCGAAGAGAAGCATGAAATACGCTGATCTATCATATGCACTCGGAAATCTTCAAAGCACATGGCCTAAGTGTGACCTCTTCCCTTCTCTCATAATCTACTTTGACTCGGCTCTTTATGGATGCTATTGCCAAGTAAAACAGCTCGGGTCTCATGCTATTCACAGTCAATTATCCAGCATATCCATAAACTGACAGCATTTCCTCTCGGAATGGCCAGAAAAAACAAACAAAACAACTCAACCACGCATCTCAGTTTTTGCTGGAAAATGTCATGAAGGGCCACTGTATGACTTTTTTTTATGTGAATTATATTTCTGTCTATACAGTTGCCTGGAATTGATGTCAAGACTCTTTTCCTTTCAACGTTTGACCCTTATTTCTCAGCCTGTCCTGAATGTGTCGACTTTTACTGGGATATGGTTCAATATGTGCGGTGTGCCCTCTAATAGCCTACCCAAGTGCCCATTTTCTAAACCTAGATAACAATTGTCACTGATTAATCAAACATGAAGGGCATTATAGATGACCCCAGACCTGTGTATTCTGTGGGTCACTTGATATTAATCAGGAGAGAGAACCCACGCTCATTTTTGACTCCATTGTCCATGGGTGCTGAGGCCAATTGCAATACCCTAGCTGGTACCAGGCCGACTTTCGTTAACTCAGCTAATTGCATATCCAATCCTTTAGGGGAAATGCCAAATAATTCAATTTGAAAACAGTAGTACAATGAAATGTCAGACTCAAGGAGCCTCCCAGGAGTGTGGCTGGACCAACTAATTCTGTCTTTGCTTTCTTTGTAACTGTTACATCGGAACTCTTGGAAAAATATGAAAATCCACACTTCGATCCAGAGGCCTCCAAAGTTCATCTTCAACTTATCCTGGAGTTCCTGAGGAGACAGGTCCCTGATGAGTTTGATAGATGGCTATTATCCTACTGAGAAATCCTTCCTCTTTGTTTTGGACTTGGACAATGATCCCCTTAATTAATCTGGGTTTGTGACTCAGAGCGGGAGGACAGTTCTGTCACTGGAGATAAGTGATCTGTTAGGTAATTTATTGGTTATTTTCGGAAGAGTTCAGAAAAGGTGACAGTGAGAAAAACTTGCAATAATGTCTGGAAAATTCTACTGCACAATGAGTAATAGGCTGTAAAACAAAGTCATAGATCCCAAATAATTGCTCTGTGCCCCACATTAGATTTCTGATCTTTCATTGTCTGGATTTCTGCTACCCTGGTCTTTGTAGTCTGTATCAGCACCTTCCTGACATGTCCATCGTGATACCAAGAGCATATTTTATTTAACTAGAGCTCATAGGACAACATTTGGTATATTAAAGGTTTTATTTAGTTAAAGGCACTGGGTAATGTGACAGAATACTTACTGAGTCCTTTCTGCTTATTCTTTTGACCTAAATTCATGACGAATGTTGGATGTTGTCCTGTGAATGAAAAGGACCAGAAAAAATACGGGATTTCTACTCCACCTTCAGTTATCGACGAGAGCTTAATAAAATACAAAAATTTAAATATATATTTTGTCATCCTATTGTTGTGAAGTTGAGTGCATAAGGATGTAAAGCATGTGTGTAAAGAACTGTAAAACTGCTAGAGGGAAAGAAAACGGTGTGTGGTCCCTTTAAAAGCTGGTTTTGCATTCAGTGCTTGGATGCAGAGTACACACAGTTGCCACATTTGTTTCTAGGACCAAGCATCAGGGTTGCCTTGGTAACACTCTTGCATTTTAATAGCCTATCAGTTTAAAAAAGGCAATCAGCTATTAAGAGCCTATCAGATTTGAATTTGCTGTTGTTGACATCCTCAGACCAATCATGGTGTAAGAAAATTGCAAGGTCATTGCAAGTATAAAGGCCAGAGCAACAACCATCTCAGAATAATATCTCTAGAACCAGAGCCAGGTTAACTGAAGCAGTTAAGGGCAGTTAGATCAACTGAAACATTTCTTAACCCTGCCAGCATCAGATATATCTTCAGAGAACTCACCATTTAACCAGCGAAAAGTACCAAATCAGGCAGTGCTTACAGACAACGGACAACTACAGAAGACTCCAAATCTTTTCTGAAAGCCATCAAGCCTGGTTGTATAGTCTTTGAGAATGACTAAAATTCTGTTATTACTGTTTTGGTAAATGAATGTTCCTTGTATTTATTTGAACAGCATTACAGTCAAACCTTCCTTTAATTGATATTTTACTGATTTAGTTAAAGGTTCAGGGTTGGTTAAATAAAATAACTTGTTGCTCATTCACTTAAAGCAAGTGTCGGGTCTTTATATTAATAAACCTCTGAATATTAATATAGAACAGTTAACACCTTCCCAAACATTTTGCCAGATTACGAAGTGAGGTAAAGGGGATTAACCTCTGCATCATAACACTACTATACTAGAAGTAAATGCCTCACAGATTACTGTATCTCCTAGGTATCCTCGGTCCCACAATCAGAGCAGAAGTTAATGACAAAGTGATAATCCACTTTAAGAACCTAGCCTCACGGCCTTACAGCATTCACCCATTTGGGATATCCTACTGGAAAATGTCTGAAGGTGAGTCCAACACAGCTATAATTAATTGACAAGCTTTGTGGTAATTAGCAAAATAACTATAATAATAATTGTATATTAACATATTGTATTACCATAGAGTCATAGAGGTATATAGCACAGAAAAATGCCCTTAAAATGAATATTTGTTATATATCTCTGTTCACTAACATACTTAAATGTGAAAATCAACAAGAGACATTGCTGCAAAACTCATTTTGCACTTTCTTCATGATAAGTAGTAATAGCCCACGATCAACATCCTGAGGGTTACCATTAACCAGAAACTGAACTGGACTAGCCATATCAATACCATGGCTCCCAGAGCAAAACAAAGACAAAGAATCCTGCAGCAGGTAACTCACCTCCTGACTCCCCAAAGCCTGTCCACCATCTACAAGGCACAAGTCAGGAGTGTAGTATGATACTCATCACTTGCCAGGATGAGTGTAGCTCCAACAATACTCAAGAAGCTTGACACCATCCAGGACAAAGCAACCCGCTTGATTGCTATCCCTTCCATAAACATTCAATCCCTTCACCATCAACAAACTGCAGCAGCAATGTGTACCATCTACAAGATGCACTGCATGAACTCACTAAGGTCCCTTGGGCGGCACCTTCCAAACCCATGACCATTACCACCTAGAAGGACAAGAGTAGCTGATACCAGGAAACACCACCACCTGGAGGTTCCCATCCAAGTCACCCATCATCCTGATTTGGAAATCTATTGTTGTGCCTTCACTGTCGCTAAGTCAAAATACTGGAACTCCCCCCCTAACAGCACTGTGGGTTTATCTATACCTCAGGGATTGCAGTGGTTAAAGAAGGCAACTCACCAAAACCTTCTCAAGGGCAACTCAGAATAGACAATAAATGCTGGCCTAGCAAGAAATGCCATAAATGAATTTAAAAAGTAATACATAGGGAATGACAAAGTGTCAATTCTGTGGTAACACGTTAGACTCACTTCATTATTATCAGATAGTGCTGCTAAAAATATTCAAGCCTTCACCTTCATGTACTGAAGAGTTTATGTTCAAGTTTTGGTGTTGACCTTGAACCCATAGCCTCCTAATTCTGAACAAAGCTGACACTGAGAAGAGGTGCCAATGTGGCTTTGTCCAGAGTGGCAAATATGTGAACATTAACAAGCACAGATAAACCCTATGCAATTACATGTTAAGCCTTAATACCCTAATGCCAGAACAGAGTGATTACTCAGAAATCGCTGTCTGTGTACACACACCTTAACAGAGTAAAGACATGAAAAGAGAATGCACAATGCCAATGTTATTGAATCTATGAAGCCTAAAGCCGACGCCATTAGACTGATTAGATTGGATCAGAATACCCTAGAAATTGAGCACCTACCATACTAATAGCAGAAACATGGATGTACCTCTTTGCCACTGCATTGCTAAGAAAAGTCTACCTGATTTCAAGTTAAATGAATGGATAAAACATGCAGAACCATAGCCTTTCTAAGTGCTGTAAGAAAGAATGCAGATTAACCTCCATTCAGTTAGGGAATATAAATGCACCTACTCTAGTGGACCACCAGCAAACAAAATCATTACCTCACTCCCCATATGAGACAGAAATTCTAGTGCTATTCTTTTGTCTTCTTCACAGTCCCTTGAGGCTCAATGACAATGAAATTCATTAAAAAACAAACAAGTCTATTAATTGCCACAGTGGTCGTAAACATGTTTCTTCTTCATAGTAAGATTGGAGCTAAAGCTAAATGAAGATTAGTTCGTAAAGGTCAAGTCAGATCATTACAATCAGATGGTTTAAGTTAGCGCACAATTCTTAATATTTATCAATATATATATCATAAACCATTGTGCATAGTAATTAACCAAATATTTAACAAATAATATATTTGACAGTTTATGGACATACTTATGGACATTTTGCCTAACATTAACAAAGAGATCATTACAATTACTTTCCTCGACATTTCCCTTATACCTTTTTGTGAGTTGTTATTAATTAAGAACATTCTGTACTAAGGCGCTTCATACAATGACCACACACCCATGCCCGAGAAGAAAGATGACATTGTGGCACCCAAAGGTGAATACGTATATGTCTGGGAAATAACTGAGAATCTTGGCCCAATGAATGGTGATTCCAATTGTCTTACCTACACCTATTCTTCACGTGTGGATCCTGTGAGGGATTTCAACTCAGGATTAATTGGAGCAATGCTTGTATGTAAGCAAGGTGAGTGTGAATTAGGTGCAGGACTAATGCTGGATTTTTTTGTGGAGGCAGTGGCATTGTCCCCTGGTGGAAGACTTGGGGGTGAACCCACCTTCTCTAGACAGGGAAGTAAGGACCAGAGATTACAGTTATCAGACTGCTAACCACCTGAGGTTGTAGCTTCCAACCCCATTCAGGAGGATGCACCATTTCCCAGAGCTCCCTGCTTGTCAGCTCTCCTGACTAAGCAGCACCTTTGGAGTGATTACCACTGTTGGGTCTGTAGTCAGTCCTTGAAAGGCAGCCATGGGAGTGACTGGACTGAATGATAAGTGTACCAGTTTCATTGAGACTGGTCTGGCGGGCCTAGGCAAGGGAGGTGGAGGTCTGCGATAGGGAAGGCAGGGATGGGGGACAAGCAGGGATGGTGATTCTCATTCAGTAATATCTCCATTCAGCAAGGGCACCAGTACAAGAGAGTGCCATACCCTCCAGTGCCACAGCCAGGTGGCCTAAAGACAGGCAGCCCACCCACCATCCACCAAGCCATTGGCAAAATTCTAGCAGAGGTAACTAGGTAATGGGCATGGTCCCTGTAACGGGGTTTTGCAAGGTGACCAGGTAACATCAGAAACTCCAGACAATACAAAGACTCAGGAAAGCCAGTGTCTCAGTTTAAAGATGTAACTTATTTGACCAGCAGCTGCTAGGGGAAATCACCAAAGGGTCGAGCTCTTCCAAAGATGGAGCAGCCAGACCTCTCCAATGAATTCTGCCATGTACAATTCAAAACAGATCAATTATAGACTTTACTTATCAGATTTACCCGCCTTTCATTAGCTTTAAAGCAATCACCTTCAATTCATAAAAGTCATTAATAACACCTGTCATATACTTTAGCCAATCGCATCTCAGCTTCTGGCATAATGGAATTTTATTAGTCCATAGAATCCTGAAGCTAACTTCTGGCTTGGCTAACCCCACTTCCCCTGTCGCTTAGCAACCCCAGACGCCTGATCTCAAAGGTTAGAACATAGAACAGTGCAGCACAGAACAGGCCCTTCGGCCCACGATGTTGTGCCGAGCTTTACCTGAAACCAAGATCAAGCTATCCCACTCCCTATCATCCTGGTGTGCTCCATGTGCCTATCCAATAACCACTTAAATGTTCCTAAAGTGTTTGACTCCACTATCACTGCAGGCAGTCCATTCCACACCCCAACCACTCTCTGCGTAAAGAACCTACCTCTGATATCCTTCCTATATCTCCCACCACGAACCCTATAGTTATGCCCCCTTGTAATAGCTCCATCCACCCAAGGAAATAGTCTTTGAACGTTCACTCTCTCTATCCCCTTCATCATTTTATAAACCTCTATTAAGTCTCCCCTCAGCCTCCTCCGCTCCAGAGAGAACAGCCCTAGCTCCCTCAACCTTTCCTCATAAGACCTACCCTCCAAACCAGGCAGCATCCTGGTAAATCTCCTCTGCACTCTTTCCAACGCTTCCACATCCTTCTTATAGTGAGGTGACCAGAACTGCACACAATATTCCAAATGTGGCCTCACCAAGGTCCTGTACAGTTGCAGCATAACCCCACGGCTCTTAAACTCCAACCTCCTGTTAATAAAAGCTAACACACTATAGGCCTTCTTCTCAGCTCTATCCACTTGAGTGGCAACCTTTAGAGATCTGTGGATATGGACCCCAAGATCTCTCTGTTCCTCCACAGTCTTCAGAACCCTACCTTTGACCCTGTAATCCACATTTAAATTTGTCCTACCAAAATGAATCACCTCACATTTATCAGGGTTAAACTCCATTTGCCATTTTTCAGCCCAGCTTTGCATCCTATCTATGTCTCTTTGCAGCCTACAACAGCCCTCCACCTCATCCACTACTCCACCAATCTTGGTGTCATCAGCAAATTTACTGATCCACCCTTCAGCCCCCTCCTCTAAGTCATTAATAAAAATCTCAAAGAGCAGAGGACAAAGAACTGATCCCTGTGGCACTCCGCTAGCAACCTGCCTCCAATCCGAAAATTTTCCATCCACCACCACCCTCTGTCTTCGATCAGATAGCCAGTTACCTATCCAATCTGCCAACTTTCCCTCTATCCCACACCTCCTTACTTTTTTAGAGGCAAGGTTCCCCCTAGCTAATTCCACAACATCAGCCAAACCAGATGAACGCGCATTCCCACATTTGGAAAGCATCTGTCTTATCTGGACAATGAATAAGCCCTATTCATAAAGTTGCCTTAAGTGTTCTACCATTAGAAACCTTGCAGATAAAACTTGCACATTTCTAAGGTCTCATTGCTCCTTTAGAATGTGGTGTCTGTCCTTGTGCCCTTGACCAGCATGCCTCGTGGTAACTTGCCTTTGGCTAAAGCGAACGATGATTTCATAAAATACATTCGAAATATCAGCATATCTTTTATAAATCATTACCACTTGTTTAAATCTCTTACTCTATAACTCATTTACTTCAATGCTGGTAGTTCTGTCATGCCTTAAATATCTAATGATTTAAAATCTTCACTAACCTATTAGATTTTCTCTAACTTTCTAGGATTTTCCTTCTTCAGTCCCCCATTATGGAATATTTTTCTACAAATGAATGAAATCTGCATTTTCAGTTAAAAGATTTTTTTATTTTAAATAAAAATATAATTTCCAAATTGTAAACATTGTCACTTCAGGGACTCTAAGTGAACTTGGAAAGCAAATCAATCGACAGGAGTTTGTGCTTTTGTTCTCAATCATTGATGAAAGTAAAAGCATGTACCTTGAAACAGACAGGATCAGATACAGAATTCCTGGCCCTCAGAAAGTCAATGGGCGAATGTACTCAATAAATGGCTACGTCAACGTTTCCTTACCAGGTGGGTACAGACACATTTCTCAAAGCTGGGGTTTAGTTGCTCATGGTGCCAGATTTTTATTAATGTGTGAAATTACAATCAAACAAAAGAAGTAATCAAAAAGTCTAATGAAATATTGGCCTTTATCACAACTGTGTTGGACGTGATATAAGTTGTACAGAGCTTTGGTCAGGTCCCATTTGGATTCCCACATGCAGTTTTGGGCACCCTATCTCGGGGAACAGTATGTTGAGCTTGAGGAAGCAGAGGGCACATTCACCAGAACAATTCTTGGGTTGGAGAGTTAAATTAAGCGAACAAGTTGTCCAAACTTAGTTTGGCAGTGGGATGATCTAATTGAGGTTCTAAGAAGAGTGAAGTATTTTATAAAGTGTTTCTGGTGGAGGAATCCAGAAAAAGAGGGCATTATCTTAAAATTAGACCGAGGGTAGGATTTTCCACGCATCCTCACCACATGTTTCATGGTGGCGGAGCCAGCCCACCATTGGCCAAGGGCGGGATCTTCTGGTCCTGCCATCGTCAACTGGGTTTCCTGTTTAACGGACCTGTTCTGAACATTCATTCCAAATATGAATATCTATTAGTATTGTAAACTTGTCATAACCTGCAAATTATTGGGAACCTGAATTTATCTTTTGTATACGTTCATAGAATCATAGAAACCCTACAGTGCAGAAACAGGCCATTCGGCCCATCAAGTCTGCACCGACCACAATCCCACCCAGGCCCTACTCCCATATCCCTACACATATTACCCGCTAATCCCTCTAACCTACGCATCTCCGGACACTAAGGGGCAATTTTAGCATGGCCAATCAACCTAACCCGCACATCTTTGGACTGTGGGAGGAAACCGGAGCACCCGGAGGAAACCCACGCAGACACGAGGAGAATGTGCAAACTCCACACAGACAGTGACCCAAGCCGGAAATCGAACCCAGGACTCTGGAGCTGTGAAGCAGCAGTGCTAACCACTGTGCTACCGTGCCGCCCTGCTACGTGTCTCATGTTGCACCTAAGCAGCCCACGGACACATAAAATTTGGGCATACCTAATCAATATAGTCTTGAAAAGGAGATGGAGGTTGGGGAAAATGACAGATTGGTGTTCAAAACTCTTTAGACTTTGATAGTTTAATTAGTTTATGCCATGAGGTAATAACCATAGCTTCTTGGATTAAAGTTGTAAGGTTTCTCCAAGGCACCACGTAGTAGGTTGTTGCATAAGGCTAAATCTCACGGGATCCAGGGTGAGGTAGCCAAATGGATACAAAGTTGGCTTGACAACAAAAGCCAGAGGGTGGTTGTCGAGGGTTGTTTTTCAAACTGGAGGCCTGTGACCAATGGTGTGCCTCAGGGATCGGTGATGGGTCCATTGTTATTTGGCGTTTATATTAATGATTTGGATGAGAATTTAGTAGGCATGGTTAGTAAGTTTGCAGATGACACCAAGATTGATGGCATAGTGGACAGTGAAGAAGGTTATCTAGGATTGCAATGGGATTTTGATCAATTGGGTCAGTGGGCTGACAAATGGCAGATGGAGTTTAATTTAGATAAATGCGAGGCGATGCATTTTGGTTGATCGAACCAAGGCAGGACTTACTCATTAATGGTAGGGCACTGGGAAGAGTTATAGAACAAAGAGATCTAGGGGTACAGGTTCATAGCTCATTGAAAGTGGAGTCGTAGGTGGACAGAGTGATGAAGAAGGCATTTGGCATGCTTGGTTTCATTGATCAGAATATTGAATACAGGAGTTGGGATGTATTGATGAAGTTGTACAAGACATCGGTAAGGCCACACTTGGAATATTGTGTACAGTTCTGGTCACCCTATTATAGAAAGGATATTATTAAACTAGAAAGAGCGCAGAAAAGATTTACTAGGATGCTACCGGGACTTCATGGTTTGAGTTATAAGGAGAGGCTGGATAGACTGGGACTTTTTTCTTGGAGTGTAGGAGGCTTAGGGGTGATCTTATCGAGGTCTATAAAATAATCAGGGGCATAGATCAGCTAGATAGTTAATATATTTTCCCAAAGGTAGGGGAGTCTAAAACTAGAGGGCATAGGTTTAAGGTGAGAGGGGAGAGATACAAAAAGGTCCAGAGTGGCAATTTTTTCACACAGAGCATCATGAGTGTCTGGGACAAGCTGCCAGAGGTAGTAGTAGAGGCGGGTAAAATTTTGTCTTTTAAAAAACATTTGGATAGTTACATGGGTAAGATGGGTATCGAGGGATATGGGCCAAACATGGGCAACTGGAACTAGTTTATGGGTTAAAAAAGGGGCGGCATGGGCAAGTTGGGCTGCAGGTCCTGTTTCCATGCTGTAAAATAATTCAGCTGGCTTTTACCCTGAAATCACCTCAGTGATTTAATGAGCTCACTAAAATAATTCTACTGGTAACAAAAGCAGGTCCAAAGGTATACAGGTTAGGTGGATTGGATGTGCTAAATTTCCCCTCAGTGTCCAAAGTTAAGATTAAGGTTATTTATTAGTGTCACACGTAGGTTTACATTAACACTGCAATGAAGTTACTGTGAAAATCCCCTAGCCGCCACACTCTGGCACCTGTTCGGATACATTGAGGGAGAATTTAGCATGGCCGATGCGCCTAACCAGCACGCCTTTCAGACTTATGGGAGGAAACCGGGGCACCCGAAGGAAACCCATGCAGACACGGGGAGAACGTGCGGACTCCACACAGACAGTGACCCAAGCTGGGAATTGAAGCTCGGTCCCTGCCGCTGTGAGGCAGCAGTGCTAACCATTGTGCCAAAGGTGTATAGGCTAGGTGGATTAGCCATGGTAAATGCTCAGGGTTACGGGGATAGGGCGATAGAGGATAAGGTGGGGGTGAGTCTAGGTACAATGACCTTTCGGAGAGTCAGTGCAGTCTCGATGGGCTGAATGACCTCCTTCTGCACTGTCAGGATTCTATGGTTCTATAGAAATTTCTATATCATTTCAATGGTAAAATAGGAGCACTGTGAGGTGACATCATTCCAGGAAGGAAAGAGAGGGGGGAAATACTATTAGCTAGGATTTCAGAAACAATTCAAAATTAAATAGGACTCACTAAGTTAAGTTTATTTATTAGTCACAAGTAAGGCTTACATTAACACTGCAATGAAGTTACTGTGAAATTCCCCTAGTCGCCACACTTCGGCGCCTGTTTGGGTCAATGCACCTAACCAGCATGTCTTTCAGACTGTGGGAGGAAACCGGAGCACTCGGAGTATTAGTACGGATTCTGTTTGGCCTTGTGGCTGGAAATAGATGTTGGAAAAATTTGAACTTCAGTCTCACTTTCAGTGTGTTTTGGTTTATTTGATATAGACTGAACTCAGCTCTCAAGTCTTTGGTGTGGAATTCGTCTCTTTAGCAAATATGATGCATAAGACTTGACTCCATTAAAATCTCTCTTTCAAAAGACATTTATCACTCCAGTATTATTCCTTGTCAGATCTGAATATTTGCAAAACCAAAGTCGTCAGCTGGCATTTAATAGCAATGGGCTCCACCCCAGAGCTGTACTCCATTTACTTCAATGGATTTGGGCTTCTAGTACGTGACCACAGAGTTGTCTCAGTTGAATTGGCTCCAACAGCATTTGTGACTGCGGAAATGATCCCAAGTCATGAGAGCAAATGGTTACTGAGTTGTCAAAACCCTAACCATCAACAAGGTAAGAGTGACAGCAAGATTATACTGTGATGACAATGTCAGGAATGTGAAACCAGTATGTAAAATGCTCACCATTATGACTTCTTGTAAAGGATTGTAGAATTTAAAATTCTTGTCTTTAAAAAAACAGGGCTTGATTTTCAACGTACACTATCCCTTCAGCCTTGACACACCAGTCTAATTGCCACTCAGAAGAATTAAATGGAAATCTATATTTAAGACCAGATCCTACATGAAATGAGTTTGAGGCCACCTACCAAACTATCCCATAACTGCTCACAGTACTTTCACTTAGATATCATAAAAATTCAGGAAATGGAAATGCTATACAGCTGCTCTTCTGTTGCTAGAATTATAGCAATCAAGACAGAGTGAAAGGTTCTTTACTCTATCTCTGACACAGTGCCTAAAAGTGCTTAAAGAGCATCTCACTCGGGCCCAACATCCCTTCCCTATCCCCATAACCCCACGCATTTAATATGGTCAATCCACCTAACCTACACATCTTTGGACTGAGGGAGGAAACCAGAGCACCCGGAGGAAACCCAACACAGACACAGGGAGCATGTGCAAACTCCACACAGACAGTCCCCCAAGTCCAGAATCACTCCCAGGTCCCTGGCACTGTGAGGTAGCAGTGCTAACCACTATTCCCCCATGCCACCCATATCTTTGGATGGAGTAACCCTGCGCTATGACAAAAGGTATGGACTGTGTGCTCCAATTATTTGAAATGAGCTTACTCTTAGGATTTAGCATAGGGGTCAAAGTCCTACTCTATTGCACTTTCAAAAGCAGAGCACCAATCCTAGGCCCTCAGTCTTTATTGTCAAGCCCATAAAGTCAGTTTAAAGGGGTGGCAGGGATCAAGCTTCTAATACAATCATGTGTTTTTAGCAGCTTGGAAATCATAAGATTTGATCCATTTATATATTTTTAAAAATTTATATTAGAAAGACTGGTTTAAAATCTATTAAGGAAAATCTATAAACTTTAACTTTGGACTGTGAACAAGAATATGACTATTTTACAAAACCTTCTGCTATTTGTGTGCCACACATTAATCATTGAAGCCCTTAGTGGGTTAATTCATATCTTTAAATTGTCTAATATAGGCTGACTGATAGAAGTAGGCTAATGATTTCAGTTTTTAGGCATTCACAAGTCACAGGGAGATTCATCCATCCACGTACAGTGAATGGGGTTTGTTTTTAAAGTTTATTTATTAGTCACAAGTAAGGCTTACGTTAACACTGCAATGAAGTTACTGTGAAATTCCCCTAGTCGCTACACTCCGGCGCCTGTTCAGGTCAATGCATGTCTTTCAGACTGTGGGAGGAAACCGGAGCACCCGGAGGAAACCCATGCAGACCATGGGGAGAACGTGCAAACTCCACACAGATAGTGACCCAAGCTGGGAGTTGAATCCGGGTCCCTGGTGCTGTGAGGCAGCAGTGCTAACCACTGTGCCACCACTTAATAGGGGTATTTGTTTAAAGGGAATGTTTAGTTTGCTGTGTCAGAGATACATGAAGAATTCTCAAGTTCTTTTTCTGCTGCTGTGTGTTACACCAGCTGGAATGAAGGCCTACTTTAATATCGAGGGAAACTGTGAAGAGGACACTGCTTCCATCTGGAGAACGGGGAAAGTGGAGGAAGAGGAGGAAGATGTCAATTACAATAATTATGAATATGGGGAAGAGGATGAGGAGGACATTCGACTAAAAATTAACTACTTGCCACGGACAACTGTTACCAAAACTAGGTCAATGGAATGGATTTATTATATTGCCGCTGTGGAGTGTGAATGGGATTATGCTCCAACTCTTCCAGACTATGTGAGCAGGTACAGTCCTTCTGTCTTCATTCTCTTATTGATGTGTCTTGAAGTGCCTGTCAAGCTGATGTTTCCTGCAGGAGTAAGACTGGTAGAGCTGAATTTAATGGATGCATCTCCTACAACAGCATCTCTAGTAATAGCTTCTTCTGAAAGAAGTCTTCAGTAGGGCGTCTTCAAGAATTCTGGGGGTGTCTCGTACAGAATGTCCAACTTCAGGGTCTGGTACATCAGTGGGGAAATGTAGAGCAGACACACCCACAGTGTGGAAATGAGAAACAGTCACAGATTCAGTTAATTAGAAGTGTTAGGTGCCACAGTTGGCACAATAATGACCTAGGATAATAAAAATTATTCTATTAATTAATTATATTAGTACATCTCATCACCCAGCATGGAAAGTGAATTATATTGAAAAAAGGAAAACGATTGCTCCATATGAAGAGAGACAAAATCAGTAGGCAGGCCTTCATTCTCACAGGTCACTTCTGTCTATGTCTCAGCAGTTTGGCATTAAGCATGAACAAGGGATAGCACAGAAAAACCATTAAAAATAAGAAATAAGCTATCTAACAGGGTCTATGATGAGAGGAACAACTTGCTGATGAAATTTGTCTCCAAATCTTTGCTCTTCATGTTCCTTTTTTTCCCTTCAGTGAGTTAAGAGGCAAGTTTCTGGAAAGGGGTCCAGACAGAATTGGGAAGAAGTATAAAAAGGCTGTTTACGTGGAGTATACAGACAGTACCTTCACAGTTGTAAAACACAAACCGGGTCCAGAGTCGTCAAAGGGAATTCTGGGCCCAGTTTTACGTGGAGAGGTCGGAGATCGCTTTAAGGTAAATTGTTCTAATATACTCATGGTTTGTAACAGTAAGGAATGGTAATGCCATAGAGCATTCTACTGGGGAACTTATCAATTGAAACTGTGACACTAGTGTTTTTCTAACAAAATTAATTTTTAATTTGTGTTTTGTCTGGCTTGAAGCAACTTTGAGGGAGTTACATAAAATTACATAGAAGGTACAGCATAGAAATAAACTGTATAGAAATAAACTATTCGGTCAAACAGGTCCAAGTTAAGCTAGCTCCCAAGACCAGGCTAAGTATACTTTTCAATGGAAAATGTTCAGTTTGAGTCAGTTGATTGGCTGGATTTTCTTTAGGTTGTGAGTTTGCTTTGGCAATAATTGTTTAAAATGTCAATTGACTTATCAGACTGGGGGCCCTTTATACTCAATCCAAAAAATTTTATGCTATTGTCAAAGGTGATATCTCATTATTCCTCAGAAGTAGACAGAACCCCTTAGCAGCAGTTCATTAAAGAATTGATTAATCCCTGCTCCCTTGCACTAATAGTCAGGTCTAACATCTGTCCCAGCCCTTCCATCCTTGAATAATTTGCATCTGCCCAAAGATCAGTCTCATGTCAGCTAACGTTGCAAGGTCAGCAGGTAATACAGAAATATACTGCACTAGGATTTCAGGAAGATTTATAATTTTCCTGGCTTGCACAGATGCCTAGACTAATTAGCACCCAGATGTGAGCCCGTAGTGTTTGGCTTAATTGTTATATTACCTGTTCTAGTGCTCCAACAAATTGCCCCTCCCATAGATTCAGCATGGCAAATAAAAGCTCGTGATGGATGACCTCTCGTTGTTCGTATGTAAATGTTCCCTTCAAACAATGGTCACACAGCAATTTTTGGGCCATCTGGCCTTTTGGCACTGGTGTAGACATTGGTTGGGGTTGACAAAGATGTAGCTGCGCTGGCATCCTGAGAGAGGGCATTGTGCAACTGCCGTGGTTATCAACAAAAACTTGCATTTACATATTGCCTCTAACATGGTTAAAAGGTTTCAAGGCACTTCACAGAAGTGTTATCAAACACAATTTGACATCAAGCTCTATAAGGGGATATTAGGTCAGATGGCCAAAAGCTTGGTCAAAGATCCAGGTTTTAAGGAGTGTCTTAAAAGAGGAAAGAGAGATAGGGAGGCAGAGAGATTTAAGAAGGGAATCCCCGATCACTGGGTCAGACAGCTGAAGGCATGGAGAGCAATAGTGGAGGGATTAACATTGAGTAAGAGCGATATGATGAGAAGGCCAATCTTGCCATTTCATTCAATAAGTTCCTGCACTAAAGCCATGTTCTCAGAGCAATGTGGCTGGCATTGACCTGGTCAGCCACTTCTTTCCATAATAATGGATGATTTAATGGGCCACTGTCACCAACTACAGGGAAGAGGACATCCTCCTGATACTTGTACTCCACAAACTCAGAGAAGTACCCAGGACAGTGTAATGCTGCCTCAATAACACCTGTTCTCAGCCTTAATAGAGTGCCTCGATATAAAGAGCTGCAGTGGTAACTGACCTGTCAGATTTCCCACTCTCCCTTTGGCAAGCTGCGTACAAGAGAACACAGCTAGCACTAGCTAAGCGGATGCTTGCCCACCACCTGCTCAATATATATATGCACCTCTTTGTAACTCACTTTAATGCATCTCACTCCCCATTTGTTTTTCACTGCAGAACTCTAGAACATAGTCATATCCATTACTGTACCATTATCTGATATATTGCCTCCTTGGCAATATCACTCCCTGATGCAACTTGTATTCCCCATAAACTAACAACATTAACAAAACCCGGTCAACTCCAAGCTGGAAAGTCCATCAATATTGGGACTGTCCACAATCGCCTGATCTCTGCATTTTCCCCACCAAGCTGCACATTGACAAGAATTGAACAAGTATCCCGATCAAAACATTATTTGCAACATGAATCCTCAGTGCTCAACTTCATCAGCCTCTAAATGCATGCTGTCGTCAAGTATTATTGTCAAAGTCCATCTTACATTTCCCACTGACATCCATTTTATGGAGACAGTATTAACAGTAACTGCACTCTGCATCTAAAAATGTTGGTCCTTTCTGTCTGATACAGGTCATCTTTAAGAATCTCGCGAGCAGACCATACAATATTCATCCACATGGACTGACAGAAATAAAGGTGAACAAAGCTGAAGGTAAGAAAGAACATTATTCGGTTGACAAGGTCAAAGAAGCCCGTAATAGGGAAGGACTGTCCTGAGTTTATGGGTAGGACCTGTAGAGGTCCTCTTTGATCTGTAATAAAAAATTTCATTGTATTTTATGTGTTGCAGGAAAAGTCTGCTGCAATGCAGTTAAACACAAAAATGTGCTAGTTTACAGATTACCTTAAATTTACAAATCTAAATGCAAAAAGACACCAGTACTGTGTCACAGGTGGTGTGGGAATTATCAGTGTTTGAAATAAATACATTTTCTGTGGACTGGTAGACAACTATTGGAGCCATGTGCAGAGCAGGAAACTAGAAGTCAAAAACGCCTATCTGCCATATTACTGTAATTTGACCTGCACTGTCAATGTTACTGAGCTTAAGAAGACTGTTACATTAAACACTATACATCTGGCACCAGAGTGTGTGTGACTTCTTGCAAGCTGTGCCCAGCATACCCTCTAATTCTATCTTTTACTCTCATTCTATGGTTTCAAACTCTTTTCTAACACTCTAGCTATGATTATAACACTACATTCTGCACCCTCTCCTTTCCTTCTCCGTGAACAGTATGCTTTGTCAGTGTAGCGTGCAAGATACAATACTTTTCACTGCATACTAATACATGTGACAATAATAAATCAAATCAAACATTGTTATATACAGTTTGTAACAACTTCAATCAGGCCATTGAAGTTGGCCTATTGAAGTATGAATTCCCTGATTAAGAATCCAATTGATGTGCCAATCAGGGAGTCTTTGCCTTGTACCTAACCAGGAGTGTCAGTTCCTCTGACACCCCTGGGAGTAGACTGCTAACTGATAGCACTCTGTGTACTGTTGTTGGAGTTGTAGATAAAGGGATTTTGGCGAAGGGACTTCTGCCCTGCAGACTTATTACACAGTAGAAGTGGAGTTAGTCATTGATTGGTCATGCATTTCCTTTATAGAATATTCAGCAGAAGGGAGTGCTTTGAGGAGCAAATCACTTTTGTCTTCCCCTCTCCCTTTGGCTAGTGGTACACTAACACTGAAGAACATCATAATCTGAGAAAAATTATTTAAGGCCAGAGAAGAACCCACCTACATACATCTTGGTGAAAGACTCCACTCAGAGAGTTATCATTCCCATTTATATTGTTCACATGCAATTCCTAATGATCGATGTAAAATGTTATTAATTGCAAGTCAATTGCAAGTCAAACTCATACAGAAAGGATTATGATAACAAATAGTAGACAGGTTATACATATATAAATTGTGTTTTTTGCAATTATGTGAACAATGTATTTTTCACAATTATGTTGGGTACACTCTCTCCATTCATTTTACCTTTATTTATATAGAAGTTTATTTTCCCTGCCCTACACCTTAAGTAGCAAAAACATATGAATATGATCTGTTCCTAAGCTTTATTATTATGTTCTTCTTTTCATATCCCCATCAACACCACCAGGAAATGTAATTGAGCCTTCATTTCATTGTTGTCCATGGAATCTTGTGCACAATATGGGTGCTACATTTATCTACATAACAGCAGTCACTTTCCTTCAAAGTTATTCATTGTATATGAACGATTTGCGATGTTTGTGTTACATGATAAGTTACAATGTCAATGTAGACTGACCTTTTTCATTTAAAGGCTAGGAATTCAGTGTGAAGAAAATTGGATGAGACTCCTGGGAGTTTACCTATTTGTTTTATTAATTAAGCAGTTCTGGTGAATATCAGAATTTTACATTTTTTTTTGTCATTGATGAAATTGCCACGTTGATTTTGAATAGAGCGTTTAGTGAGTTCTCCGCATTTTTTATTTTTAAAATGTCATAATTGAGATTAAAACTATATTAAGAATAAAAATGTTACTCCTAAACTACTACAATATGTAATGGTGATCAGAACCGCTCCATCCTACACAGCAGCCACACCTCAACTTCATCAACACCTGTAAATGTTCTGCTGGACAATGTCCTCAGTGGAATGTTTCCTGAATAGATAATTATGACTGTTGGATTCACACATGACATGAATGATGGATGCTATTTTTTAGGTATTCACCAATTATTGGGCCGATTCTGCATGCTGTATAAATTCTGGTTGGATTCTCTCTGCAGATCGCAATGTAAGGCACCTCAGTGTTCAGCCCAATAAAACCGTCACTTACTTCTGGAGTGTGACTGAAAGCGATGGACCTACCAACTCTGACCTGGGCTGCCTGACTCGATTTTACTTCAGCAATGTGGATAAGGATCGTGATATGGCCTCAGGGCTCATTGGGCCGCTGCTGATATGTGCAAAAAACATGCTGGATATCAATGCACGATTGGTGAGGAGAAGACACTTATTAATAATTTGAGATTATTCATCATGTGCCATCTGGAGTTTTGTATGAAATTTGATGATGTTTTTCAAGTCATGGTTTCGATAACTATGGGAAAATGGTGGAGAGTGGTTGTTTTCAGCACTGGTTCCATGCAATAAGCTTGTTGGACTAATTTCACTTATTCGTAATCAACCTATATCAAATACATGTGTAGATATACTAACCTACAGTTTACTAAATGGTGGAAGAGTCAGGAAGCGTTGACCAGTTGACACGGCACCTGAACTGAATTCTGTTTGGAGAGTGACGTGTATTCCTGCATGACCTGGCTGTGAGTGAGATCCTTAATGGGGTCTTGAGTGGTTGACTCAACAAGCAATTCCTCTATGTCACTTGGGCTGAATGGCAGAACACTGATTCAGCTGATGCTGGTTGATGGGTTTGTTCACGTAACTCTCCTTGACTGACCTCCTCCTTCACCAGATCTGCTGCTGTGACTGAGAGGCATTGAGAGGGTTTGTACTTGGGCCACAGTTAGTCTTGATAGGGTGAAATCCCAACTGCACCTGACAACCCCACTGAGTAAAATGGAGGTGTGCCAAAAGGTCAGAGTCGCTGACTGAACCATGGGCATGTCCCGTGTACCCATGGATTCCTTGGAGAGTAATGCTGACTTACAGATGGCCAGGACACATGACATTATGATCAAGGAAGGAGAAATCACAGGTGAGACATGCAACCGTCACTAAGCTACATATTGACAGGTCAGTTCCCCAAGAGTGGCATCTTAGTGATTACTCTGAACCTTTCCCCTACAGCATGGATATATTCAGCCAGGACACCCCACAGCATGTTGACCTTCAACCCGTCCACCCCCGTGTCCTGGAGGGGCAGGGGATGAGGGGAGGAACCCCCAAGGTCACTTCCAAAATCACCCCCTCACCAGAAGCATGGACACACCTACCCATAGATACCTTGTGAGACCCCCAAATGCCCCAGTATAACTTTCAAGTGGCGACTTGCCTGCTTACTCCCCCTTAGTGCTCACTCTGCCAGGCCCCTGCTTTTCATGACCTGTACCAATTCCTGACCATGTGGCTTCCAGCTGGAGGGACAGGAGCATCTCAGGCAGCTGTTGAGTCGACCTTCAAGTCCACTCTTGCGATGCTAAGGAGTCCATTTAAATATTTATTGTGTTCCCCCACCCGCTCTGGCTGGGAACTCGATTGGGGTCGGCAGCGCAGCCTGGGAGGTTCAGAACAGGTCCAGTGACCAGCACGGAACGCATTTTTCAGCCGATGACTGAATCTCCAGCTCAATGTAATACTTGCCGGGAGCTAGTGGACCTGGGGAATCCACCCATATTGTATTCTTTCCTAGTCATTTTAAATTTGACGGTATCTACTTGTCAAGGCCCTCAGTCCTTCATCAGGATCTTCCATTAAGAGTTAACTCAGTGTAAGATATTTTACCACAAGTAAAGGCATTTGGTTATCTAATGAGACTAAAGATTTATAAACACATGAGAAAATAGAAATGTGAATAGGTTACACAATGTAATAAAGATGTTTATTATAGCTTTACAATGACTGCAATGATTTGGCAATCACTGGAACAGCCATGGAGTTCTCTTCAGAGAGCCAAGTTTCAGACACAGAACAAGTAACATTTTCAACCTTCAACTCACAAGGTAAGACAGGTATCATAACTCCACTCTGGCAAAATTAAGCCTTATTTTTACTTTCTATTTTCTTCACAGGTGAAGATAGACAAAGCTATGTACCTTTTTTTCTCCATATTTGATGAGAATAAGAGCTGGTACATAAATGATAATATTGAAAAATATTGCGAAGATCCATCACGAGTGAATCCAAGTGATCCTGAATTTTATGATTCCAACCAAATGCACAGTAAGTGATTAGTGAAGTTTCAGTAACATTAGTCATCTAACCCTAAATAATCCTTTACATATCCTTCTGGAAATATGTATCTGATGCATGAATTTGATTTGTGAAGCATTTGAATGATCTGAGGGGAATAAAATTGACTTCCTTCAACTCCCAGCTTTAATGAGGCTGCTCCTAATTAAAACAGGAGCCTGCATTCTGGTGACTGCTGAGCAGGAGACATGCCATGTGGGTCTATGTCTAGATTCACTTTGCCCAACCTGAGAAAGTCATTGAAATGTTTCCTGCACAGGACCTAGTTCCTCTTCTCCACTCCTCTGCTGTTTGAGCCACCTCCAACCATAGAAACCCATAGAAATCCTACAGTGCAGAAGGAGGCCATTCAGCCTATCGAGTCTGCACCAACAACAATCCCACCCCGGCCCTATCCTCGAAACCCCACATATATTTATCCTGCTAATCCCTCGAACATACACATTCCAGGACATTAAGGGGCAATTTAGCATGGCCAATCAACCTAACCTGCACATCTTTGGATTGTGGGAGGAAACCGGAGCATCTGGAGGAAACCCATGCAGACACGGGGAGAATGTGCAAACTCCACACAGACAGTGACCCAAGCCAGGAATCGAACCCAGGTCTCTGGAGCTGTGAGGCAGCAGTGCTAACCACTGTGCCACCTTGTCGCCCATGTTTTCATTCTCTGCAGTGTAGGCTTTCTCATGCTAATGACAGGGAACATGATGCTTCTCCATGCTGCCACTGCCTCCAGCAACACCTTAAGTAAGATGTCAGAAAAAATGGGGATGATCAGGGTGCTGCCCTGGTCTGGGGTCCTCCCACATCCACCACCCTCTACTCCAACTCCTGCTTCTATTATTGAGACAAACGGCAGCCACAGCAATGACTGTTGTTCGCCCTTTAAATCGGATCCGCCTCCTTCCCTTCTCCGTCGCTAATTAGACAGCAAATGAGATTCTGGGCCAATTAAGTTGATTGTCAATTAAAATTTCAATGTGTACATGTTAACAACGCAATGCAGAGTTGAATCCCAGAAATGAAATTCATTGCCAGGATCCTGACTCAGGATTTGAATCCCACTCTACGGGTGCTTTCCTGCACTATTAACATTTTTGTATTTGTTACACTCCAGGCACTGATTTGTATATGTGCATGCTATTTTGCAGGTATTAATGGGTTTGTCTATGAAAATGTCCCAAAGTTGAAGTTCTGCGAGGAAGACGTGATTTTTTGGCATGTGATAGTTGGCACTCAAGATAACTTCCTTTCAATCTATTTCCACGGACAAACTTTTAAGTATGATGGGATATATGAAGATGTGTTAACTCTCTTCCCATTTTCCAGTGAAACAATCCGCATGGACATGGATAACATTGGTCAGTACTACAGAGTTTTGCACTTGTTTTACAGGGACATACGTGATCCACAAACCCTTGAAACGTGATCCTGGCAGTTAGGCTAAGACCATATTTCCCATTACACTGCTGTAAGAGGTTTACACTCCCGTTTCCCCTTCTGAATGGTTCTTAACTTTCAGATTTTGTAAAGGATAAAATTACACAGACACGGTTTGACTCAACCACAAAATTAGTGTTTATTTAAAAAACACATCATGCCTGAATACAAAGTGCTATAAACAAGTGTAAATGACACTAGGCAACACTCCATTGGTTAGTCCAATTTAAATCCCTCCACAATTTAACGTCAGATTCCACTTAAACACACAAAATCACCACAACTTATTAGAAAGTCTCTACTTAAAAACCCTGTGTATCTGCCCAAACCTTCCTCAATTCAAACCCAAATTCCCAGGATTTGATTATTACCCTTAAATTACTTTAAAACCCTCAGTCCCAATACCCCTCAGATTTGGCAGATAACTTACAATCCTCCACGCAGGAGTGGTCCTTCTGATGTGAACTATAGGTCCGCATGCCAGGTTGGCCATTCCTGACCCTCTTTCTTGACCGCCATGCCAGACCCTTTGAACTTGTCTTTTTTATAATGATTCAGTTCTTGGCCCGCAATTGTTCACTGTTTACATGAATAACCTGGAAGAAGGAACAGAATATAACGTTTCTAAATTTGCCGATGATACGAAGGTAACTAGAAGGGCAGTTTGTGATGAGGGTATTGCGATTCTGCAAAGGGATATGGATAGATTGAATGACTGGGTGAAAACCTGGCAAATGGAGTTTAATGTGGGGATGTGTGAAGTCAAGCACTTTGGCAGGAGGAATCAAAAGGCAGATTATAATCTAAATGGAGACGGACTGCAGGTGAGTGAAGTACAGAGGGATCTAGGTGTTCTACAGCATGAATCACAAAATGCTATCAAGCAGGTCCAAGAAGTTGTTACAAAGGCAAATGGCATTTTGACCTTTATTGCAAAGAGGTTGGAGTTGAAAAATAGGGAGGTTTTGTTACAATTATACAAGGTGTTGGTGAAGCCTCACCTGGAATATTGCATACAGTTTTGGTCCCCTTACCTTGAAAGGGATGTAGTAACATTGGAGGCAGTCCAAAGGAGATTCACTACGCTAATTTCTGGGATGAGAGGGTTGTCCTATCAAGAGAGACTAAATAGTCTGGGTCTGTATTCCTTGGAGTTTGGAAGAGTGAGGGGTGACCTTATTCAAACATATGAAATCCTGATGGGGCTTGACAGGATAAATGGTGAGATGTGAGACAGTCAAGGAAGAGAGAGATTTTCACATGCATATCAGTTTTGGAGCCAGAGATACCTCACTTTAATGGAGTCCATTCTTTTTGGTTATGATAATAACATCAGCACTGAATGCGTCTGTCTGGACCAGGGTATGTAACAGTAGATTGAGAGGTGCAAAGCACTGACCATCCAGCAGGATGGCTTCAGGAAATATGTTTATGATATTCCGATAAGAACACAAGTAATAGAAGCGGGAACAGGCCACCAGGTCCTTCAAGTCTGCCCGCTATTCAATACAATCATGGCTGACCTATGCTGGCTTCAACTCCTTTTCTGCGCCATTTCTCCATAACCCTCCATTCCTCGATCTATCAAATATTTATCCACCTTCACTTTAAATACTTCCAACGATGCAGCCTCCATTACCCTTTGGGGAAGAGAATTCCAGAGATTTCTTGATTGGGTTCTCAGGTGGCAGTTATCTTGTGCCATTTCTCCATTTGTCCCCATATCTGATCCTTTAATAGTGCCATTTTGGAATGTTTGAAATTTTTCACAGTAACTTAATTGCTGTGTTAATGTAAGCCTACTTGTGACTAATAATAAATATAACACCTGGACAGAACTGTACAGTTCATACGCTGAATTTGGTTTTGATGGCTCATAGAAGCAAGCAATGTTCCTAAAATGTACTGGACTAACAATATGTATATCATCTTTCCCATAGTCTAATGAATGTTCCTTGGTTGAGCAAGTAATTGTTTACTGTACATTTACATACAGTTTAGGCAACAACCATTGTGTTGGGGAGTTCCAGACAGGAGAAGTAGTGTGTGGACATGTTTTCTGCCTAGGTCCCTGAAACTCGCTGACCAAAACCTCTCCATCTTTCCACCTCATTCTTGCTAACCAAGCTCTTCATGACCACTTCAAATATTTTTGGGTCAGTTTTGATTGATTAAATCTCTGTGAAGGGCTTGAGGTGTATTTCTACATTAAAGATACTACGTAAATGTGAGTCGCTGTTATTGAGGATTAACCACTGTCATTGTATATGGGCTTTTTAGATTAGTATGAAACAATGTTGTCATGCAGCTACAACAGTTTGTGTCTCTTGTGTAAAGGTGTAAGTCTGACTTAACTCCCATTCTGTTGGTAGGAGTGAGACCTTGCTCCAGTAACGATGAAGGAACAGCTGAAATATGTCCAAAACAGGATGGTGTATAAATTGGAAAAATCGTGTTCCCACTTACAAGCTGCTCTTGTCCTTCTAAATGGTAGAAGTTGCAGCTTTGGGAGTCTCTCAAAGAAGCCTTAGTAGTTCCTGGTCCGTCCTTACCCACTGGAGGAACTACTTAATATACTCACAATTCTATGCAGAATACACAGAGATTCCAGTTTGTGAATAGATTGGAGAAGCTCAGGACATTTGCCTTAGAGCAGAGACAGCTAAGAGGTGTTTTGGTGGAGGTGTTTAAAATCATGAAGTGTTTTAATGGAGTTAGTAAAGAGAGTAAGTGAATACCAATGGCTGAATGGTCGATAACCAGAAACAGGTGAATCACGGTAGGTGATTAACAAAAGAACCGGGGGTAACATTTTAAATCAATGAGTAGTTAGAATTTGGAATGTGCTCCCTGATCAGGTGTTACATAACAGATTCAACTGTCGCCTTTAAAAGGGAATAGGATAAGTATTTGAAAGAGAATAAAAGTCAGGAAAACGGGAAAGAACAGCAGAGTGAAGCTATCTGGATTGCTCGTCGAAATAACAGCACAGGATTGGTGGGCCCAATGACCTCCTTCTGTGTTGTATTATTCTATGACTGACCTCCATCTATATCACTTTCAAAATGAGAAATTATGAAATGAAACTGGTTATGCACGGTTGCACTTAACTTGGGTAAAAATTGATTCTTTCTAACTTTACAGTTTTACTTTATTATTCGCTTTATCTCTCAACCTACAGGTTTGTGGCTTCTGGAACCCCTCAATTATCAATATCAAATTCAGGGCATGAGGGCAAAGTTCAGAGTTCGTAACTGTGACAATGACCCAGAAATGTTGGAAGACTTTTTTAGGGAAGTTGATCCTGATGAGGCTAATGGGAATATACTTCCAGAAGAAATGAAGCAACTTCTTTTCAGACCACGAGGATTCAAGAGGTACAACAGCAACCTAACAGAAGAAATTGAACTGGAGGAATTAATGAACATGACTGATGATATGGAAAATATAACAGAGAAAGACCCCATCTGGTCATATTGCAAGCAAAAACAACATCACACCTTAGATAAGCGATATGCTCAAAGAAAGAAGAAAAATCGCTTTTCAAATCATGGTAACCAATTGTTCAAAGATCCCAATGAACTGAATCAAACTATTAGAAAGGATTTCTATGATCTATCTGAAACCAGCAAGACAAAAGAATCTGATAAAATGCACTCTTCCTTCACCAAGGACAATGGAGTTAATAAACACAGTAAAAATGGAGAAGTTGATGAGTTAATTAAAACAAACAACAGCTCGGATGATCTTGTTCAAACAAACCGAATGAATATACCTTTATATGATCGCCCAGAAACTAACCTGACCTTTACGCAAACAGATGGTAAACAGGACTTCCTCTATGAAAGTCAGCACCTTAAAAAGGAGATTGTATTGACCAACAAATTGCAACCGAATCAAAGCCAAAAGCTGGATGATGGAATGATCACAGAGACGCAGCTTCACAAAACATTCATATTTGATCAGGGAATTAGCAATGGAACAAAGGCAATGAACTTATGGGATAATTATACAGCTGCACCCTTTGGGGAATCTGAAGGGTTAACACCTAATCGGACATTGTTTAATGAAACGTCAACCACAAGAACTGTAAACAATTCCCAACAGGCCACGGAAGAAACTCTTGACTATGACGACTACATAGAAGAAATTAACAGTGGAGCTGGTGAGGAATCCAGCAACAGAGATCTGCATGATACTAACTTCAGAGCTTTCTCCAGTCGTGAGCGGTGCCCAGAGGAGGATCCAAGCTACAACCCACGAACTTCCAATTCACAGTCTAAATACTATTACATTGCAGCTGTAGAACTGATATGGGATTATGAAGCCAGCCAAACAACTAGAGCTTCCAAGCATAGGTAAGTGAGTATCAATGTTGCTTCATGAAGGTGGATATATTAAATAAGATAACTAGATGTAATCACTGAACAATAGATTGCACTTGTCGAATTCATGTTCAAGCCCATGACTTGTTCAATATAAAGTACCAACCTGGTGAAGATACAACTCAGGACTACAAACAGAAGTACCATAATACACATGTGATCCCACAACCAACAGGGTCAAATCAAAGCTCTGTAGTCCTGCAAATCCAGTTGTGAATGGTGTGAATAACTCAACAATAAACCGGAGGCGCAGGCTGTATGGATGTCCCCATCCTGTATGATGACTTGAGTCCACTGCATTAGCTCAAAAGACTAGGCTGAAGGATCGCAAAGCATGTTCATCCAGAAGTGCCAAATGAATTATCCATCTTGGCCTTCTCCTGAGGTCTCAGCTTCACAGATGCCAATCTGCAGTCAATTTTATTCACTCCGTAGGCACAGCCAAGTTACACCCCATATTATGTACACATGCAGGTCTCCCTGATTGGACAGCCATTACTGCCTTAATCAGGGACATATTTTATTGTCCAACCAAATAAACCAACTCAAATTAACTCAAGGACAACTTAAAAGAGGCAGCTCCCAAAAGGAAGGGAACTGCCCGAAACAAAAGACAAAGCGGAAAGGAAACTTAAAGCATCAAATTAAAATGTGATTAAAGGAATCAGTAATACACCCCAGTCCCTGCGGTGCCCAGCGAGAAAGGAAGGCATTAACAATGCCCTCAGACACCACATGCTCCCTCTCCAGGGACACCCGGCCATGAGCCTTAATCAGGGAGCTCATATTGTAAAAGGTTTGGTTTGATTTGATTTGATTTATTATTGTCACATGTATTAGCATACAGTGAAAAGTATTGTTTCTTGCACGCTACACAGACAAAGCATACCATTCATAGAAAAGGAAACGAGAGACTGCAGAGTGTAGTGTTACAATCATAGCTAGGGTTTAGAGAAAGATCAACTTAATGCAAGGTAAGTCCATTTAAAAGTCTGACAGCAGAAGGGAAGAAGCTCTTCTTAAGTCGGTTGGTACGTGACCTCAGACTTTTGTATCTTGTTCCCGACGGAAGAAGGTGGAAGAGCGAATGTCTGGGGTGTGTGGGGTCCTTGATTATGCCGGCTGCTTTGCCAAGGCAGCGGGAAGTGTAGACAGTCAATGGATAGGAAGCTGGTTTGCATGATGGATTGGGCTACATTCACGACCTTTTGTAGTTCCTTGCAGTCTTGGGCAGAGCAGGAGCCATACCAAGCTGTGATACAACCAGAAAGAATGCTTTCTATGGTGCATCTGTAAAAGTTGGTGAGAATCATAGCTGACATGCCAAATTTCCTTAGTCTTCTGAGAAAGTAGAGCCATTGGTGGGCTTTCTTAACTATAGTGTTGGCATGGGGGGAGCAGGACAGGTTGTTGGTGATCTGGACATCGAAAATCTTGAAGCTCTCGACCCTTTCTACTTCGCCCCCATTGATGTAGACAGGGGCATGTTCTCCTTTACGCTTCCTGAAGTCGATGACAATCTCCTTCGTTTTGTTGACATTGAGGGAGAGATTATTGTTGCTGCACCAGTTCACCAGATTCTCTATCTCATTCCTGTACTCTGTCTCGACATTGTTTGAGATCCGACCCACTACGGTGGTGTTGTCAGCAAACTTGAAAATCGAATTGGAGAGGAATTTGGTCACACAGTCATAGGTGTATAAGGAGTGTAGTAGGGGTCTGAAAACATAGCCTTGTGGGGCACCGGTCTTGAGGATGATCGTGGAAGAGGTGTTGTTGCCTATCCTTGCTGATTGTGGTCTGTGAGTTCGGAAATTCAGGATCCAGTCACAGAGGGAGGTGCCGAGGCCCAGGCCACAGAGTTTGGAGATGAGTTTCGAGGGAATAATGGTGTTGAAGGCTGAGCTATAGTCAATAAATAGGAGTCTGACATAGGTGTCTTTGTTATCTAGATGTTCCAGGGTTGAGTGCAGGGCCAGGGAGGTGGCGTCTGCTGTGGACCTGTTGCGGCGGCGCCATTGATTCATGCCATGACTAACGTTTTGAAGCACTTAATAATGATGGATGTCAGAGCCACCGGCCAACAGTCATTGAGGCATACTGCTTGGTTTTTCTTAGGTACCGGGATGATGGTCATCTTCTGGAAACAGATAGGGACCTCAGATTGTTGTAAAGAGAGGTTGAAGATGTCTGTGAATACCCCCACCAGCTAATCCATGCAGGATCTGAGTGCTTGTCCGGGTACACCATCTGGGCCAGTCGCTTTCCGTGGGTTGACCTTCGAGAAAGCTGCTCTGACATCTGCAATGGTGACCCAGATACAGGTTCATCCAGGGCTTCCAGGGTGGAGGGCATGCTCTCGCTGATCTCTTGCTCAAAACGAGTGTAGAATGCATTGAGCTTATCAGGGAGGGGTGTGTTGGAGCCGGTGATTATACATGCCTTCATTTTGTAGCCTGTTATGTCTTGCAGACCTTGCCATAGTCGCGGGGTCGGTCTGGCTAGCCTGGGACTCTAGCTTGGTCCAGTACTTACTGTCTTTTGATATCTTTGATGGATCTCCATAGATCGTATCTGGCTTTCTAGTATAGGTCAGTGTTGCCTGACTTGAACGCCTCAGACCTGGACTTCAGCAAGCAGTGGATATCCCTGTTCATCCATGGTTTCTGGTTGGGAAACACACGGATTTGCTTCTTTGGCATGCAGTCTTCTACACACTTACCAATGAAGTCAGTTACTGTAGTGGCTTACTTGTTCAGGCTGGTCACAGAGCTTTTAAATACTGACCAGTCCACTGACTCCAAGCAGCCCCGTAGGAGATCATCCGATTCCTCAGACCAACATTGCACAACTTTCTTTGATGGATTCTCCCGCTTCAGTTTTTGCTTGTAAGCCGGGAGCAGGAGCACAGCCTTGTGGTCCAATTTGCCAATGTGTGGGCGGGCGATAGACCAGTAGGCATGTTTGATATTTGTGTTTGGGCCTCTAGTGGAACAGGAGACATGTTGGTGGTAACTTGGTAGTACGCTCTTGAGCTTGGCCTGATTGAAGTCCCCGGCCATGATGAACAATGCCTCGGGATGTTTCGCCTCAAGGCTATTCGTAGTGGTGTATATTTCGTCCAGCGCGATCTTCACGTCTGCATGGGATGGGATGTAAACTGCCATCAGGATAAATGAGGTGAACTCATGCGGAAGGAGTACGGGCGGCATTTTAGGTCAGGTATTCTAGGTCTGGGGAGCAGAAAGTTGCCAGTGTTGCTACGTCTAGGCACCACGAGGTGTTGATTAGGAATCAGACCCCACCTCCCCTAGCCTTGCCTGAGGCCGCTGTACGGTCCATTCGATGGATTGAGAAGCCCTCTGGTTGTAGGGCACTGTCCGGTGAAGCAGGAGTGAGCCACATCCCCATGAAACAGAGTACACAGCAGTCCCTCAGTTCTCTTTGGAAATTGAGTCTGGCTGTAAGTTTGTCTGGCTTGTTTTCCAGAGATTGAACATTTGCGAGCAGTAAGCTGGGGAGGAGAGACTTAGGACCCCGTTGTTTCACACTCACTTGCAGGCCTGCACGTTTTCCACGCTTCCTGGAGAGTTTACTTCTTTTCTAGCCTGAGAGACGGTGAGAGTGGTTTGCAGTGTTAAGGGTATGGTTGTGTCCAATGAGGTTCTTCACTCTGGTCGGAGTGTGGATGGAGGAATTGTTGCCTTGCTTGCAGTTCCTGCGTCAGTAGATGGGGCTGCACGGCTGGGCGTTCCGGATACATATGATGGGCCTCATTAAAGTCATTACACCTGCTTTCATGTTGTTTTGAGTTCCACTAAATATTTCTGGTATTTACTGGATTGCTGCCCAGTGAATTACTGGGTCATATTACTGCCATTTGCAAGACACTGAAGATATTTTACAAAAATGTAAATATGTATAATAATATATAAATGTATATATATAAAAGTCACATTCATTAATGGCTCTAACTGGAACAAATTTAAACAGCTCAACATTATATTAAACTAATACCAATGTCACATAGACAGAAGAAGCAATCTCCACTCCAGAGTCTTGGCAGCAGATTCAAGAAGGCAATTTTTCTGCAATATAAGGACAGCATGTTCAAATATCCCGTCGTCCGTGGAGAAGGTGAAAAACATTTGGGCATTCTTGGGCCTGTCATCCGTGCTGAGGTCAATGATGTTATTGTGGTGAGTCACCAACTTTAAATTAAATATATGGATTTAAAATGAGGCTTTGCAAATCAATCACAGGGCTGACATGTGAATTCATAATGAAGTTTCACATTAAACTGGACTTCAGGAGGTCACCAATCCAATCTGTCCCAATCCACATACTTCTGTAACTAGATTGAAACTCAGTATTTCCTTTATTTTAATTTGTTGAACATCACCCCTTATCTTTTGGCCCTTCTTTTTTCATCACTTAGTTTCTTAGTTCATGTTATCGATCGCCTGCCTATCCCCTCACACCCTAATCTACTTTCTGCAACTCTTCTGTTATCTTCCTCCCCCATCAATGACTCCTTCCTGCACAGCACCAAATCTACTCTATTCTTTCGAGTCTAGTTCCATTGCAGCTCTAAGAGTTCATTGGGTCAACATGGTAACCTATATAATTGCCTCATTCTTCTATTTGTAAGTCCCTCCATAGTCTCACCTATCCTTACCTCTAGAACTTAGTCCACCTTATATTTCTGAATGCATTCCCAACCCCCTCCCCCCCCTCCCCCCCCCACCACCACCACCACCACCACCTTCAGCTTTTGTTGCATCCATCATTCCCTGCACAAAGTTGTCAGTTGCAATGTTTTTTTAATTTATTATTTCACAGGATGTGGGCATCATTGGCAAGACCAGCATTTGTTGCGCATCCCTAATTGTCCTTGAACAGAATGGTTTGCTAGGCCATTTCAGAGGACAGTTAACAGTCAATAACATTGCTACAGATTTGTGGAGTAACATGTAGGCCAAACCACGTAAGGATTGAAGAATTCCTTCCACGATAAACATTTGTGAGCCAGAAGAGCTTTTACAATAAACAATTATAGTTTCATGACCACTATTTTTGAGACGAGTTTTAAATTCCGGATTTTATTAATTGAATTTGAGTAGTAAACCGGAGTAAACCCACACAGACATGCAAACTCTACACCAACAGTTACCCAAGGCTGAAATCGAACCCACGTCCCTGGTGCTGTGAGGCAGCAGTGCTAACCACATTGCCACCGTGTCTCCCATTTCTTTCAAATTTCCTTTTAGCCTTCTGTGTTCTAAGGAAAACAACGTCAGTTTCTCCAATCTATACATATAATTGTTTCATTTAATTTTTCTGCAATCATTCGTTGTACATCTATTGTTAGGAGTGTTTCATTGGCTGGAATTTACCAGCCCCCCAGTGTGTTGACTTGTGGCAGAACTGGCTCACCATCGGCTGCTGGTGGATTCTTCTGGTCCTGCCAAAGCCGACAGCGCTTTTGCATGGTTTTCCCATTCCACCATCCAGGAACCCAAGGGGTGACCTGTTCAAGAGGGACGGGTTATGCCTGAACTGGAGGGGGACTAATATCCTGGCGGGGAGATTTGCTAGAGCTCTAACAGAAGAGTTGCAGAAAGTAGGTTAGGGTGTGAGGGGATAGGCAGGCGATTGATAACATGAACTAAGAAACTAAGTGATGAAAAAAGAAGGGCCAAAAGATAAGGGGTGATGTTCTAAACTAGTTTGGCAGGGGGGTGGGACCCAAAGCAGTAGGGAGACAAAAGAGAAGGTTGAGGACAGCACAGAAGATAAAGAGAGCACATTAAAGAGTAAAGGCAGTGTCAGTAATCTTCGTACCAGACAGATCAGGCAAAAGCAAGACAGAGAGCAAGGGAAGTCCAGATTAAACTGCATTTATTTCAATGCAAGAGGCCTAACGGGCAAGGCAGATGAACTCAGGGCATGGATGGATACATGGGACTGGGATATTATAGCAATTACTGAAACATGGCTAAGGGAGGGACAGGACTGGCAGCTCAATGTTCCAGGGTACAGATGCTATAGGAAAGATAGTAAGAAGTCTTTTGGAGCGCTGCTCTGAAAGCTTGTGGCTTGTGCTACCAAATAAACCTGTGGGACTTTAACCTGGTGTTGTGAGACTTCTTACTGTGCTTACCCAGTCCAACGCCGGCATCTCCACATCATGGGAAAGATAGAACAGGAGGTAAGAGAGGGGGGGAGAATTGCACTTTTGATTAGAGAAAATATCACAGCAATACTGAGAGGGGATATATCCGAGGGTTCGGTCACTGAGTCTACATGGGTAGAACTGAGAAATAAGAAGGGGGAAATCACTTTGATAGGGTTGTACTATAGGCTCCCAAATAGTCAGTGGGAAATTGAGGAGCAAACACATAAGGAGATTACAGATAACTCTAAGAAAAATAGAGTGGTAATAGTAGGGGATTTTAACTTTCCCAACATTGACTGGGACAGCCATAGTATTAGAGGCTTGGATGGAGAGAAATTTGTTGAGTGTATTCAGGAGGGCTTTCTCATTCAGTATGTGGATGGCCCGACTAGAGAGGGGGCAAAAGTGACCTCCTCTTGAGAAATAAGGAAGGGCAGGTGACAGAAGTGTTAGTGAGGGATCACTTTGGGACCAGTGACGTCCGTGGTAGGGAAATTGTTGGAGAAGATTCTTAGAGATAGGATCTATACACATTTAGAACTGAATAGCCTCATGAGCGATAGACAACATGGTTTTGTACGAGGGAGGATTTTAGTAAAGCATTTGACAAGGTCCCTCATGACAGGCTGGTGCAAAAGGTTAAATCTCACAGGATCAAAGGTGAACTAGCTGGATGGGTACAGAACTGGGTACAGTGGAGGGGTCTTTTTCTGATTGGAGGTCTGTGACTAGTGGTGTTCCGCAGGGCTCTGTACTGGGACCTTTGCTGTTTGTGATATATATAAATGATTTGGAGGAAGATGCAGCTGGTCTGATTAGTAAGTTTGCGGACAACACAAAGATTGCTGGAGTTGTGGATAGTGATGAACATTGTCAGAGAATACAGCAGGATATAGATAGGCTGGAAAATTGGGCGGAGAAATGGCAGATGGAATTTAATCCAGATAAATGCGAAGTGATGCATTTTGGTAGATCTAATGCAGGGGGGAGCTATACAATAAATGGCAGAACCATCAGGAGTATAGACACACAGAGGGATCTGGGTGTGCAAGTCCACGATCCTTAAAGGTGGCAGCACAGGTGGAAAAGGTGGTGAAGAAGGCATATGGCATGCTTGCCTTTATTGGACGGGGCATAGAGTATAAAAATTGGCATATGATGTTGCAGTTATATAGAACGTTGGTTAGGCCACATTCGGAATACTGCGTCCAGTTCTGGTTGCCGCACTACCAGAAGGACGTGGAGGCTTTGGAGAGAGTGCAGAAAAGGTTTACCAGGATGTTGCCTGGTATGGAGGGTATTAGCTATGAGGTGAGATTGAGTAAACTGGGGTTGTTCTCCCTGGAAAGACGGAGGTTGAGGGGCGACCTAATAGAAGTTTATAAAATTATGAAGGGCATAGATAGGGTGAACAGTGGGAAGCTTTTTCCCAGGTCAGAAATGACAAACACAAGGGGTCACAAGTTCAAGGTAAGGGGGGCAAGGTTCAACACAGATATGCAGGGGACGTATTTTACACAGAGGGTGGTGGGGGCCTGGAATGCACTACCAAGCAAGGTGGTTGAGGCAGACACGCTAGGATCATTTAAGACTTATCTAGATAGCCACATGAACAGACTGGGAATAGAGGGATACAAACGGATGGTCTAGTTAGGAACACATGATCGGTGCAGGCTTGGAGGGCCGAAGGGCCTATTCCTGTGCTGTATTATTTTTTGTTTCTTTGTTTCAGTGACCACGATTCTATTAGTTTTAAGATAGCTATGGAGAATGATAGGTCAGGCCCAAAAATTAAAATTTTAAATTGGGGCAAGGCCAATTTTGATGGTATCAGGCAGGACCTTTCAGAAGTTAATTGGGGGAGTCTGTGGGAAGACAAACAGATGTCTGGTAAGTGGAAGGCTTTCAAAAGTGTGTTAATCAGGATTCAGGATAAGCACATTCCTCATAGAGTGAAGGGCAAGGCCGGTAGAAGTAGGGAACCCTGGATGACTCGGGATATTGAGGCCCTGGTCAAAAAGAAGAAGGAAGCACATGACATGCATAGACAGCTGGGTTCAAGTGAATCTCTTGCAGAGTATAGAGGGTGTAGTAGAGAAGAGAGAAATCAAGAGAGCAAATAGGAGACACAAGATTGTTTTGGCAGATAAGGCAAAGGAAAATCCAAAGAGCTTCTCCAAAATACATAAAGGACAAAAGAGCAACTAGGGAGAGAGTAGGGCCTCTTAGGATCAAAAGGTCATCTATGTGCGGATCCACAAGAGATGGATGGGATCCTAAATGAATATTTCTCATCAGTATTTACTGTTGAGAAAGGCATGGATGTTAGGGAACTTGGGGAAATAAATAATGATATCTTGAGTGTACATATAACAGAGAAGGAGGTGTTGGAAGTCTTAAAGCGCATCAAGGTAGATAAATCCTAGGGACCTGATGAAGTATATCCCAAGACATTGTGGGAGGCAAGGGAGGAAATTGCAGGTCCCCTAGCAGAGATATTTGAATCATCGATAGTCACAGGTGAGGTGGCTGAAGATTGGAAGGTGGCAAATGTTGTGCCTTTGTTTAAAAAGAGCTGCAGGGAAAAGCCTGGGAACATCTGAGCCTCACATCTGTGGTGGGTAAGTTGTTAGAAGGTATTTTGAGAGACAGGATCTACAGGCATTTAGAGACGTAAGGAGTGATTAGGGACAGTCAGCATGGCTTTGTGAGTGGAAAATCATGTCTCCCAAATTTGATTGAGCTTTTTGAAGGGGTAACCAAGAAGGTAGATGAGGGCAGTGCAGTTGATGTTGTCCACAAGGCCTTTGACAAGGTACCGCATGGTAGGTTGTTGCATAAGGTTAAACCTCACGGGATCCAAAGTGAGATAGCTAAATGGATACAAAATTAGCTTGATGACAGAAGCCAGAGGGTGGTTGTCGAGGGTTGTTTTTCAAACTGGAGGCCTGTGACCAGCGGTGTGCCTCAGGGATCAGTGCTGGGTCCACTATTATTTGTCATTCATATTAATGATTTGGATGAGAATATAGGAGGCATGGTTAGTAAGTTTGCAGATGACACCAAGATTGGTGGCATAGTGGACAGTGAAGAAGATTATCTCCGATTGCAACAGGATCTTGATCAATTGGGCCAGTGGGCTGATGAATGGCAGATGGAGTTTAATTTAGATAAATGCGAGGTGATGCATTTTGGTAGATTGAACCAGGGCAGGACTTACTCAGTTAATGGTAGGGCGTTAGGGAGAGCTATAGAACAAAGAGATCTAGGGGTATAGGTTCATAGCTCATTGAAAGTGGAGTCACAGGTGGACAGAGTGATGAAGAAGACATTCGGCATGTTTGGTTTCATTGGTCAGAACATTGAATACAGGAGTTGGGACATCTTGTTGAAGTTGTACAAGACATTGGTAAGGCCACACTTGGAATACTGTGTACAGTTCTGGTCACCCTATTATAGAAAGGATATTATTAAACTAGAAAAAATTTACTAGGATGCTACCAGGACTTGATGGTTTGAGTTATAAGGAGGGGCTAGATAGACTGGGACTTTTTCTCTGGAGCATAGGAGGCTTAGGGGTGATCTTATCAAGGTAGGGGAGTCTAAAACTAGAGGGCATAGGTTTAAGATGAGAGGGGAGAGATACAAAAGGGTCCAGAGGTGCAATCTTTTCACAGATGATGGTGTCTGGAACAAGCTGCCAGCTGTAGTAGTAGAGGCAGGTACAATGTTGTCTTTTAAAAAGCATTTGGACAGTTACGTGGGTAGGATGGGTATAGAGGCATATGGGACAAATGCGGGCAATTGGGACCAGCTTAGAGGTTTAAAAACAAAGGGGCGGCATGGACAAGTTGGGCCAAAGGGTCTGTTTCCACACTGTAAACCTCTGTGACTCTATGGATGTCTCAATAATCTGAACTATTCAAGATACCAATACCAAGGTTGGGGTCAACTGCGGTGACATTGGAAGATCCCACAAACAAGAAATGCTGGAAAATCCCTCCTATTGTTTTTGGAAACTATAACCTAACTAGAATAATGATGCTGCCATTATTGCTTGGAATTACAAGATTTTGTGATTTAGGTGCTAATTCAGGAAAGCAGATGATTGTGGTTATGCCTTTCAGCGGAAAACATGATCCAAACTTCAGAATGGAGACTGGTCTTTTTTTAGGTTGAAAAGACTGATTTAGTCCAACAGAGACAAAACCACTGGATAAATAAGATGTGGATTTGACAGCTATTCCATTTCTTGGTGTAAAACTATTCCATTTTTATATACTTACAGGTGAAATTCAAGAATATGGCCTCCAGACCGTTCTCCATTCATGCTCATGGTGTGCCACGTGAGATACCATATGAATACAAATATGAAGAGGAGGAGCTGCAAGACTGGCCTAGAAAGGCTGACGATATAGTTCATCCGAATAAAACAAAGGTTTACATTTGGAATGTAGTAAAGGGTTCAGCACCCACTGATAAGGACTTTGACTGCAGAGCCTGGACATATTATTCCGATGTCAACCCAGTAAGTCAAAGTTTGCAAAGATCTCTTGCTGAGTTGAGCTATATGCAGTATGAACTGGCTTTCTGGCTTGTTTCTTTATTTATTATTTATTTTATTTATTTATTCCTTATTTTTTTATGAAAAATCATTAGAGAAGTTTTAACTCGAGTCTGTTAAGCTAAGTTGAACTTTTTTGCTTCTTCACCTTCCTATTTAAACAATCTCTTGCTTCATCCATTGCTGAATGAGAAGAAGGTTCTGATGTTTTAAGCCTAAAGGGTCACACGGAGCAGGCTGCACTGTTACAGAGTCACATTGTGCTGTTTTTCTAATCAGGAACGAGACATCCACACAGGTTTGATTGGTCCTCTAATCATCTGTAGACAAGGGACGCTAAACAAGATCTCTGGTGGGAAGCTGAAGATTCAGGAATTCTCCCTGCTTTTCATGACTTTCGATGAAAACAAAAGCTGGTACTTAGAAGACAACATTAAAATGTTCTGCGAATCCCCTTGTCGGGTCAGACGAGAGGACCCTGCATTTCAAAACAACAATAAATTTCACGGTAAGAATCCATCAGTTGATTTAAGCTTTTGACCACATACAAGAATATTAGGCATGGGCAGAATATTATCATTGAGCCACCTAGTGAATATATTTTCTAGTAGCTGGCTCAATAGACATTGAGGTACAAGACTCAAGCTGAAAACTTCCTTTGGTTATAAAATGCTATCGTCCCCTTTGATTCAATTGGATAATTGCTAAAATTGGCCAAAAGAACACTGGGGGGTGATCTTACCAAAATAATTCTGAGTGCCGAACAAGCATGAAAATGGGAGAGAATCACATTTTTTTGGGGGCGAGTTAAAAGTCAAATCTTACCTCAATGAAAAAAAAATCATGCAAGATCAGTTTTCCACCAGCAAGGGGAGGCTTGCAGAAATCCAGCAGCTTACAGCAGAGGGCACAATTGTGCTTGCTGAGATCTCTGTGAGCTGTGAACATAGAGATCTGACTGTCACCGTCTCCCCGAGCTACAACTGGCATTCGTGGCCGATCCACCCGCCCAGACCGATCAGCCCCAACCCCCACCTTGCACAGGCCATCCAATCCCCTCCACCCCCGCAGGGGCCAATCACCACACACCGCCACCTGCACAGATCAACTGAGATTACCGGTTGCAGAGTTTGCAGCATCTGCCGCCCCTGCTCCCCCCCGCCCCCCCACCCCCACCGCCCCCCCAGCCCGGCCCCCCTCCACCCACCCATTGCAGTTGCAGAGCACACAGTGTTTCTCACCCCTCCCCAATCATGGTTGCAGAGCATGCAGCGCCCCCTTCAGGCCCCGTGCCCTCAGTCTGCCCAGTGGGCACCACCAGTGTGCCAGGCTAGCAGTGCCAGAGCATCCAGTGGGCAGTTCCTGGGTGTAAGGATGGCACTGCCCTCTACCCCCGATCTCCCAGGGAGGCCTCCATTTCTGCTGATGAAAGACTGAGTAGTAATGGTATGGTCTGTTGAATGTCCAACTTGCTTAACTGTTGAATTCGAGATTGCACTTCCGAGACATCCGGTGACATTCCTTTTGTCTTTGATTTTTCTTGCAGCTATCAATGGGCATGTGGCCGAAACCCTGCCAGGACTGGTAATGGCACAGAACCGATTAGTCCGCTGCTATCTCATAAACGTGGTTGGATCTGCTGGTATCTACAGTGTGCACTTTCACGGCCAACCTTTCACAATGAGAAGATCCAAAGAGCATAGGATGGGTGTTTACACACTATTCCCTGGTGAGCTTTTCAAAATATAACTTCTAAACTTCACTTCATAACATAGCAATGTTCGATACGCACAACACCTGTTAATGTAGTACACTCTGATATAGTCCATGCCCCTCATTATAGTATACATGGATATGCCACACATTAGGTACCATTTCCTAAGAGGTATACTATAGATTTTAATGCCATTGTTATCTAATGTCTGAATATCTTGTCCCTTTAAACTGCAATGTCCATCTCTCTTGTCCTTGCTGTATACTGTAAGATTAGGTAACCAGCAGTTTTCTTCTCTGTGTCTTAACATAGGCAGTATGGTGCTGTCACCTCTCAATCCATCAGACCATGTTGTATGGCATTGAGTAATACAATATTTTGGCAGGGCAGTGATGAAATTTGATAGCACATTGTTTATTATCCATCTGCTTTCTTAAATCAGTGATATTAAATATTCCATTTTTGGTGCATCTCAAAAGGACAATCACTCAGCAAGTTTATATAATTAGTAACCATGACAAGGAAGATCACATTGTTGATCAGGCTGAGTTAGCTGGTCTCATCCACAATGATAGGTGTCCTACAATTGACCTTCCGGTGCCCATGGACTGGGTTTAGAGGAAGAATTAAATTAGCCAAAGTTCCTGCACATTACCTTGCTAGTAATAGCCAGTAGCTTTAATGTAGCTTGGTAGTTTTCTGCTTTTATATTTTTTTAATTCTGTGAATTCTTTTAAAATATTCATTGTCGTAGGTTCATTTGGAACCATTGAAATGTACCCGACCAAAGTGGGTTATTGGCTTGTGGAGTGTGAGACTGCTGAACACCAACAGGAAGGGATGCGTGCCATTTCCCTAGTCTACAACACCAGTGGGTATTATTCTCCTACGTGTTAGTCACGGATATGTGATGTAGGTGAAGATAAATAGACAATGCTGCATCAGTCAACGCATTGCAAGTACCTGAATAATTATGTGAACAGGGACAGGAATGTCACTGAGAAATCGAGAAGTGGGGTTCTGGTTCCTAATGGCAGTAAATTGGGCGATGCTCAGATTCCGTTTTAAAACACCAAAAATTGTAGGAGAAAGTGAATCTGAGGGAGGATTTGGGGCCAAATCTCCATGGAAGGAGTATGATTGTGGAGCCATTTACAAATGGCGAGTGGGACCTGATTCCACGATTCCTGGCTCCCATTCCTGGCACTGGAAATTTTTGTAAGAAGGTCGATATGCGCGATCTTCTTGGAGATCCTCTCCACTTGGAGCCGGCAGTTTGCGGTGTTGATGCACATCATGACTGGAAGTTTTTACCAGCACAGGATAAAGATATGGGTAGTGAGTACACACCCTGAACTCCCAAACTGGCTGGTTCCATTGCAGGCATCTCCCTGCCCTCTGCAATTTCCATGGAGTCGGGTCAGCTTCTCCATGACCCAAGGCTTGTCCCTTTAAACTGCAATGTCCATCCCTCCTGTCCTTACTGCAAACTATAGGATCAGATAACAAGTTGTATACTTCTGTCTGCCTTCACATAGGCAGTATGGTGCTGTCACCATATGGTGGCAATGAGTAATATGAGGAGATTCTATGGCCTCCCCACTGCATGTTTATTGCGGCAGGAGACGGCGCGCTGTTCACCAGCGTCGGGATCTTCTGATCCCACCACTGTTAATGGGATTTTCCATTGACTCCACCCTATACCACTGGGAAACCCACAGTGGGGGTGCACCGTCAGCAGGACCAGAAGATCCTGCTGGCAAGAACAGCTGGAGAATTCCAGCCAATATTTTGGCAGGGCAGTGATGAAATTTGAAAGCACACTGTTTACTATCTGCTTTCCTCAGTCAGTGACGTTAAATATTCAATTCTTTTTACGCATCTTTAAAGGACAGTGACTCGGCGGGTTTATATAATTAGTAACAGTGACAAGGAATGTCTCATGGTTGATGTCCAGTCAGGCTGAGTTAGTTCATCTCAACCACAATATTAGGTATCCTACAAATGATCTTCCAGTGCCCACGTACTATGTTTTAGAGGGGGAACTACATTAGCCAAAGTTGCTGCTCCTGATTGATGTTCATCCTTGGTCAAGATGTGCATATGTGGACAGAGGAGTCGGGAAACAAATCCCGCCCCAAGAGTCAATTGGGCCAAAAGTGGGGTTGGAAAACTACCTGAGGTACTGCCACTGACATTTTAATCTAAAACATTTTTTAATGAAATGCTTTAGATTGTTAACAGATTCTTGACGTCAAAAAGTAAGAAGTTCATAATAGCCCTCAAGGTAACTATTTTTCCCCACATGTTTTAGCTCCCTAACTGAGAAGGAAGTGACCTCTAATCTTCCTAAACATGAAGGTCAATTTCCAGGCATAAGTGACTGAAAGAAATTAATTGAAATCAGATTGTGAATGTAACAGTGCTTCTCATCAACAAGTGAGATATGAATTGGACCGAAGTGTCGTAATGCTTTGGTGCTTAGACTGTAATAATGTTCTTCATATTTCAGACTGCAAAGTGCCCCTGGGTCTAAGAACTGGAAGAATAGTAAATTCACAACTCTCAGCATCTGGACAAATAGGTCAGTGAAATTTCTACTTTCCACAAGATTGAATCCTGTATACTGAGGGGGAAGGAAGGGTAGTTGTGGAGGGGAGTGTTTATTTAACCCTACCTGTCTGACAGAAACTGGACAGGAGGACAATTACAATGGTCTGAGTTACTTGTCCACCAGAAAACCATCCAGTACCCCCACCTATCTGATTTTAACCTGCTCTTTTGATCAGGTGATAAAGACACGCAGCAGAAGTCTGTGGGGTATTTCTTGAAACATGCTAATCACTATCTGATGCCATCAATCAAACCCCAATGGCATTTTAAATCGGGCCTGAGCAGGCAAGCCATTCCAGATGTGCCGGCAACACGATAACCAGGTCCAGTTGTTAAATTAACCTGGCCTCATGCTGCTACTGCCAGGCTGGTAAACTGACTCCTACAGTTTCACAGAGAAAATCTACTGGAACTTGCTATTTACACAACTCATTTTCCATGAACTATTGTTTTAGTACCGCTTTGCCGAGGAAAAATAGTATAATGTCGCTTCAGTCTTGTGAGTTCTGTTTATTGGATAACTGTGCATTCATAAAATTGATCATGACACTGGCAAACTAAATTTAAAAAACACATACAAAAGATTTGCTATGTATAAGAAATGGCATTGTAAGTATGTAGCCACATAAAACAGCTCGGGTCAGGTTCAATTCCTAGGTCAGCAACAGTATTGTGGAGAACAAAATGTTGAATTTATCACGCTTAGAAACAGCATGTGTGGACAGATCAGGCCTGGCTGTGACATCTCTTCTAGTAAAAGCCTACAAACATATGAGTTAGGAGCAGGAGTTGGCCATTTGGCCCTTTGAGCCATTTGATAACATCATGGCTGATCTGAATGTGGTCTTGACTCTACTTTGTCTCCTCGCCAATCAAGAATCCATCTAACTCAGCCTTAAAAACATGCAATGACCTTAAAAATATTCAATGACCCTGCCTCCACTGCTCTCTGGGGAAGAGAATTCCAGGGACTAACACCCTCTAAGAGAAAAAAACTCCAGTCCCTTAGTTCTAATCTCTCCCATAAGGGGAAACATACTTTCAGCATCCAACTGTCAAATATCCTCCGTATCTTATATGGGGGGTGATCTTGTGCCCACGCTCACTGTCCGTACAATGTTCTCGCCAGTGATATCATTAGGTTTCAGTGATATCATTAGGTTTACGCCCATAATGGGTGTGACCCTGCTTTATATGAATTTGAATGAACTTTAATATCATTGATCTGCCCCATTACCCATTCCACTCCATCAGCCTGCCTACTTCCTCATGGAAGTCTCTTGCATGAAGTCTCCTCATTGCTTACTACACTTACAATTTTCATAGTCCACTAGCACTCACCGAGGTTTGAATGTGAAGAGCAGACACTTTTGGACAAAGGCAGCAGCCTCATGGAACAGGAGAAGGAGAGAGAAAGGTTGTGTCTGTATAATAGACTCAAGAAACAAACATATACGTCTGTTCACAAATGCGAAGATCAAATACATTCAAGCTCGAACAAAGATAGTTGGAAATATTTTGATTTCACTAAAAATACTATTAGATTTGTAAATCTATTAAACAGTCATGGGTGGGTATTCATTCCTATGATTGGAGGGGATTCAGAGTGAAGTCCTTGTTCCCTTAGTTAAATTTCTTGGTTTTAGTTTACATTTTAATTTACAAACATAAATTCTATGTCCATTCTATCTGGTTTAAGAGATAGCTTGTTATCTAGCTCTATTTCTTGATCTTTGTCCAACTGGCAAGTTGACAATAAGGCTGTCCCAAATATCTGACGTTCTCTCTTACTGGATTTTATAGGGAAATGGGGACCACAATTGGCAAGGTTGCACAACTCTGGATTCACCAATGGTTGGCGGGGCAAAGGAAGTCGGCCATGGATTCAGGTACAATTGCCCCCAGAAGATTTTACTGAACTTATTTCATTGTAAGCTATATTTAGACACATATGATAAACCTGCGCCCAACAATTTGTTATCAAGAGAAGACAATGTCAGATTACTAATACAAGTAGGAGCAACATCTAAATTTAAAGGAACAATAGGTTCAACTAGAAACATTATTACTTCCACTGATATACCAATTCAAAATCAGCAAATGACAAGAAACAAGTCTTGTCAGACAAAAACGCTAGCGCAATGTCCAGGTGTCAGTTTTGTGGCACTGGTCTTATCACTAACTTTGTGACTATTCATTGACGTATCCAGTGAACATTTAGATGCATAATCACTTTCCACTCTTTGAACTGGAAAACTAACTAATCCAGGAAGGACACTTGTTGTTTTTCTGTTTTAACAAGTAATCTAAGACACATTCTTCTAAAAGAGTGAGTTAGCTGATTTAAAAATAGAAATGTTGAGGCCTTTACCCGTGCTTGAATCCTTTCCATTTGTAATATGGGATAAACACTTACTGCTATTTTATACATAAATTAGTATCTCAAGATTTCAAATACTTAAACAAAATATAGCTTTTCAATTGATTGTTGAATTCTAACCTTTGATTTGGTGATATGCTTCCAGGTTGATTTAAAGACACCAATGTTAGTCCATGGAATAATCACACAGGGTGTCCGCCACTATTTTAAGCATCTCTATGTGGATCACTTTTATGTTTCCTATAGCCAGGACACCTACATCTGGAAAAACTACAAAAGCAATACCACCTTAGACATTAAAGTAAGTAATATTTTTCTTACAACAAAAGCAAAATGAATTGATGCCTCAGAGATAAGGTCCGAACTTTACCTTTTCTAAGTAATTATACTGTGGAAATTTTCCTTATTACTGGAAAATGGATTCACTGATGCTAATGTGGATGATAATTATAAAATGGACGGGATCAATTCAGCCCCTTCTTATCCTAATTGCCGTGTCCATTCACTACAATGGAAATGAAAATCTATAAAATGGGATACTGTTTTTCTGACTTTTCCATGTGAGAATGAAAAGGCTAAATTTTTGATGGGGCCTGATGGACACATGCATTTCCACTGCTGGTTGGTGTACCTATTCCCCAGCTATGTCCCACCTCTGGTTCAATTTCCAGGAGATCGGTTGGATGGTATAGTAGAACTGTCAGCTCACAAGCAGCAGATAGTTAATTCAGCTGTTGTTGGCCCATTAAAGCCTGTTAACAGAGGCCAACTGGGATTTTCCAATGGACCATCATGTCTCTGGATTGAAGGAGCAGTGTAGCTGCTTGCAAAGGGCCTTCCAGGGACTGGTCAGACAGAATATGAGGCCTTCTCCACCTGCCTGGCTTCATCTGCAGCTGCAGGCTGCCTGGTGTTCCCTATCAACAATGGTGGCCGGCCTGCTAATTAAGGACTTGATTTATTTTAAAATTTTAAATAGTTGGAGAGACCGCACCTCCATCTTGGGGCACCATCTCTCTCACTTACCTGAAAAGGCATCCTATTTTCCTAATGGCCCTCACCTTGATGAGTCTGCTACCATCCTGAATTGAATGACAAGTGTGCCCTCTAGCCATCATTTGACCAATTTTGGGAAATTCACTGCTGGGTGACCAGCTCCCCACACCGTCCAGGCATCTGATTCCAATTTGAGCCTGATGTCTGGGTCCTGAGGTTTGATAGAGGTGTTTAAAGCCACAAAGGGGTTAGATGAAGTAATTAAAGAGATGGCCGAAGGAAAGGGAAACACTTATAAGAACAAAGACCCACAACAGTTATACATTGGCTGCTGAGTAAATTTAAGACAAACTCCATTATTTATCGCGAGCATTTCAGTAAATGGTGTAAGTGATTATTTTTTGTGTGTGGTTTACTTGAACTGTGAAAAACATCCAACAACAATTAAAATTTGCACATTCTCCCCGTGTCTGCGTGAGTTTCCTCTGGGTGCTCCGGTTTCCTCCCACAGTCCAAAGATGTGCGGGTTAGGTGGATTGGCCATGCTAAATTGCCCCTTAGGGCCCGATTTTACCATTGCGTCGCACCGGAAATGTAGTAAAGTCGAGTATGAGGCCATTAACGCGATCCGCACCCGCGTCCATGCAGATTGCCACTTTATCGAGGCCCGGGAATGGCCGCATGCATTTAAATTGAATTAATGAACTTCCCAACCAACATTACCAGCATTTCCCCTTTTACCATCGTGTTCGCACGTCCAAATTCGATGCGAAACAGACATGCTCGGCAAAGGTCTGTTTCGGGCGCTCCAGCTTCCGAAGAGGTATGTTCAGAGTTCCAGCAACTCTCTGACTCAGATCGGTGGTGGGAGGAGGGAGGGAGGCAGATCATTCTCTGGTGAGGGAGGGGGGTGGACAGAGGGAGGCCAGATCATTCTCTGGTGAGGGGGCGTGGGGGAGGAAGGCAGATCATTCTCTGGTGTGGGGGGTGGGAGGGAGGCGGCTCAGATATATCTCTGGTGGATGGGGGGGGGAGGGAGGAGGGATCGCCCTCTGATGGGGGGGGAGGGCAGAGTGAGGCCAGATTGTTGTCTGGGGGGGGGGGGGGGGGGGACGGGCCCGATCATTCTCTGGTGGGGGGGAGGGAGGAGGGAGGCTAGATCGTTGTCTGATGGGGGGTGGCCCCGAACGTTCTCTGGTGGGGGTGGGGAGGGAGGCCAGATGGATCTCGGGGCGGGGGGGGGCAGCAGGGAGGGTCCGCTGCCATTCTGTGGGTGATCGGTGGGGGGGGAAAGGGAGCAGGGGGGTCACGATTGGTCTGGGTAGCGGGGGGATGAGTGGATCAGGGGGACAGTTATGTTGTAGGAATGGGGGTGATGTCCTTGGGATCATCGCTCCCGGGCCGCTTTATCTGCTTTTTGCGGCCCGGGAGCGATGTGACAGTGGCCCGATTTTCAAATTTGTTTTCTAACTGCACATGCGCAGTTCAGAGCACCGATCATTTCAGGCACAATAATCCCCGCCCACATCGTGATTCAGACCCGCAATTTTTTTTTCAGTCTGAGTGCGTATGGGGACGCCTGAAAGCTGATTGCCAAGTCGGATCTGGATTGTGCCCAGATTCAGCACTTAGAATGAATATGGTAAAATCGGGCCCTTTGTGTCAGAGGGACTAGCTAGGATAAATGCATGGGGTTAGGGCCTGGGTTGGATTGGGGTTGGTGCAGACTCGATGGGCCGAATGGCCTCCTTCTGCACCGCAGGATTCCATGATTCTGCGATATGGGAGTGGGGGGATGATGTTGGTTAGTTCGGGGGGAAGTTCTCACGATAAACTCCAGTCAAACAATGAGGAGGACTAGACTAAAGGTCAGCAATCTAACTTTCCCACAGTCCCTCTGGTAAAAAAATACACCAAATAGTTTCAGCAGCTGGTGATGTTAAATGATCATCAAAGAATAATGACCATGAGATTTTCTTGTTTCAAACATAGTTACAAATAAAACTCCTGAACTCGGAACCTGATAGAAAAAGAAACGTGAAGACAAATGGAAATTAATTCCTCCAAGGTTCAATAGACATTATTCTAAGTGGAGTTGTAAGCGATATATCTATTTCAGATCATTTTGAAACAGTGTAGTTTCAATATTAGTGAAAAACCATGGTGGACTTGATCTAAATTCATATTTAATCTTAATAAACAGATGTCTTTGTTAAGAACCCTATATACATCTGTACTTTCAAGGTTTCACATTTCCACTTCTGAATTCCAGATATTTAAAGGAAACACTGATGGAACAGGGCAGGTGAGAAACGATTTCAATCCACCAATCGTAGCCCGGTATATCAGAGTGTACCCAAAGCCAAGCATGGGATCCTCAGCACTGCGAATGGAGTTGCTGGGTTGCGACCTACAGAGTAAGTTCAGAGATATGATCCCAATGATTATGAAAGCTCATCCCAGAATGGTCAGAATTGAGAGCAAAAATGAGAAAACAATTGCAGAATAAAAACAGAAAATGATGGGAATACTCAGTAGGTCAGGCAGCATCTGTGGAGAGAGAAAAACGGCGCTAGGGTTTCACAGCGATAACCTTTCATCAGAACGGGGAAAAGTTTGAAATTTAATAGATTTTAAAGCAAATTGAATGTTGGGGAGGAGAAGAAAAAGGAAAGTGTATAATATGGTGGAAGGCAATCAAGATTAAATGGCAAAGGGTTTAGTGACACAGAACCAAAAGGAGCGGTAATCAGACAAGTAAAGAAATAAATCATTTGTTCAGAGTTGTCTGAAAGCAAATAAAAGGGTAAAACTAAAACTAAGAAAATTTAAACAAAAATGGAGCAGAGCTTCCAAAACAAGTATCTGACATGTTTTAAATGTAAACAGAGAGGATGACCTGGCAAAAGCATTACGTTACCCTGGACTGCACTCATATGCTTCCTTTTGCCACATTAGATACAACCTTTATTCTTTGAGATAGCTGTTCTTTCCGAGACAAGTTTAAGGAATGGATTTAATGATATAACACGTTGATGCAATAACACGGACAGAGATAAATTCCCCAGAGTTTTTAAATTGATCAGGTGGAACTTTCCCATCTCCCCCACCACAGGAATAGTAACAGGTGGGACAGAAAATTCAACTGGACCGTTTAAAGATCCGTTGACCTTGAGCAGGAACTTCCGGTCTTGGGGCACATGCAGCCAGAAAATCCCACCCATCTTCTCAATTGAGTCATCAACAAAAAATATTTTTTTTTGTATTCATTCGTGGAACATGGGCGTTGCTGGCTGGCCAGCATTTATTGCCCATCCCTAGTTGCCTTTGGAGGGCAGTTGAGAGTCAACCACATTGCTGTGGCTCTGGAGTCACATGTAGGCCAGACCAGGTAAGGACAGCAGATTTCCCTCCCTGAAGATCATTAGTGAACCAGATGGGTTTTTCCGACAATGGTTTCGTGGTCATCAGTAGATTCTTAATTCCAGGTATTTTTTATTGAATTCAAATTCCACCATCTGTCGTGGCGGGATTTGAACCCAGGTCCCTAGAACATTAGCTGAGTTTCTGGATTAGTAGTCTAGTGATAATACCACTAGGCCATCGCCTCCCCTTCAGTCAACCCATACTACTTGTAAAGTCAGGTAACAGCTTTGAATCTCTGCTGATTTAAAATTCCCCCTTCGGCATCTAGTGAAATAACATCAACCAAATGAAGGCACAGATAGTCCTGACCTGTTACCCAGGTGAGGGTTTTTAAATATTAGGAAGATAGCTCTGCTATCCTCAACTGACAGATCTATAATCCTTTGTAATAAAATATAACAATGAGAGGTTGTTAGTCAAATAATGAGTTGTAGGATTTGGGTTGTGTTCACAATACTTCATGTATTAACTTCCTTTCTCCCTCTGCTACGCCTCTTGAAAAAATAAGAAAAGTAGAGGAATTTCTCCACATGGAGGGAGAGGAGGTCTGAGAGACATTGACCTACACATGGCGCGTCATGACTTTGTAAAGCACCATCTGAACAGTAGATTGCTCAGTGCTCTAGTTAGTAAGAAATAGGATTGCCGTGGGAGGGAAAAAAGGGTTAAAATTAAAAGATTTATTGAAATAGGGTTAAGAATGAACATTCATCTAAATCCATATCTATGTAACAAAAGAAATAGGAGCATAGTTCATTTGGCTCTTTGAGCTTGTTCTGGCTGGACAAATTGGGCCGGGACATCCGGGCTTCCCAGTGTCAGATTTGGATGATACTCCAAAGATGTACTGAGAATCCTTGTCAGAACTTCCCAGGTAAGCATTTGCACGGCAGTTGTCCAGAAGCACTAACCCGAAAATTATGCAAGCTCGCTAATTGTAAAATGATTACAAAGGGTGGTCCAGTCTTTGAAATACCTTCCAACCCTTTGAAAAACTTTGTTTCTATTTAATTTCAATCCAATCCTTTTAGCTCTCATTTGATTGACAGCTTAATGGTTTTCCACTCAGCCTCCAGTAGGTTGTGTTTATTTACCTTTCCCTTCACATTTGAATGCACCTCAAGTACCCCCATTGTTCCTAGCCACAATGTTTACACAAAAGAGGAAGTGAAATACACTTAGCTGGTTTGAAGTTGAAGTTGAAGAAGCTGTGATCACAATCTACAGGCAGAAGATACATTTTGTTTTGCACCCACCTATATTTCCAATAAGGGCAAACAAACTTTTCCTTTGCTTAAAAGGTTAGAGTGAGTTTACCAAGCTTTCTCAGCAACATCACAAGGGTGATCTCAGGCTGTCTCTCCTTTGTTTCCCAGGTTGTTCGATGCCATTAGGGATGGAGAACAGAATCATCGCAGACCATCAACTCAGTGCCTCCTCATTCTGGGTTAGCATGAGTGCTTGGACTCCATCACTGGCTCGTCTCAACAAAGAGGGATTCACAAATGCATGGGTGCCAAAGGTAACAACGAAGACAAATAAACTAAAGAATGTTGGGTATTGGGGAGTGAGTTACACACTGGAATCTTATAAAATGATTTATATCACAGAGATCAGATTCCTAACAGTCTGCATTTTTAAAAAAAATCTGTATCTTTTGAATTGCTACTATATTATTTCTGTTGCAGTATGTAATCAAAAGAAGGACAATTTTGTGAAATTAAAGTTCCACAAATTGTTTTCTGCTTGCAGAGAAACAATCCACATGAATGGTTTCAGATCAACTTTCAAAACAGAAAAAAAATTACAGGAATTGTAACCCAAGGCGCCAGCCACTTGGGGCGGGCAATGTTTGTGAAGGAGTATATTATCTCGTACAGTGACAATCGTAACCACTGGACAGTAATTAAAGACAGACAAAACTTGAAGGAAAAGGTAGGTTCTGAAAACAAATCGTAATAAGAGTCTTCAAGTCAAACTAGTTGCAATTTCTGGAATGTGTGTATAATTGTCGACCAAGGTTCTCATTTATTAAAAACTGGACATGCTCTGAGGAATTCCTTCTGTATCATAATGAAGCTATCCTCATGTACTCGACCTCCTCCTAACCCCAAGAGAATGACACCTATCTTCATTTTCACTTCTCCCCCTCTCCAACCAAACAAATCAGACATGGGAGTGAGCTTAACTTGACATCAATACATGAAAGTGAGATTGCATTCCTAAAATGGCCACTATCAGCAACATCTCTTATAATAGCAAACATTCAGGGCACCTTAAATCACAAGGTTGTCTGAATAAGCAGCAAATGTAAAAATAGTTCACATTGTTAACTAAGTACCAGCACTGCTGTATGTTTAATTGAGGTAAGGGACAGATGTACAGGAATTGAGACATTTTGAGGCCGGAATGATACAAATCAAACACTAATTAGACTTCAGCTGAAATATTGTGTACAGTTTTGGGTGCCATACTTTAGTAGGGATGTGAACACATTGGAGAAAGTGCAGAAAGGTTCACAAGAATGGTTCCAGGGATGAGAAACTTCAGTTATGAGGATAGATTGGAGAGGTTGGGACAGTTCTCCTTGGAAAAGGAAGTTTAAAGTTTATTTATTAGTCACAAGCAAGGCTTACATTAGCACTGCAATGAAGTTACTGTGAAAGGAGAAGGCTAAGAGAAGATTTGATCGAAATGTTCAAAATCATAAGGGGGCTGGACAGAGTAAATAGGGGGGAACTGTACCCACCCATGAAAAGATCAAGAACAAGAGGGTACAAATTTAAAGTATTTGCAAACAAACCAAATCTGATGTGAGAGAAACAAAAATTCACACAATGCTTTGGGTCTGGAAGTGGAGGTTAATCGAGGCATCAAGAGGGCATCAGATGATTACTTGAATAGAAACAATATGCAGGGGTATGGGGAACAAGCAGGGGAATGGCACTAAGTCGGGATGCTTGTTTGGAGAGCAGATGCAGTCACAATGGGCCAAATGGCCTCCTTCTGTGCCGTAATGATTCTGTGACATTACATGAAGCCATCTATCAAAACCACTTCCTCCAATCTGAACAACTATATTCTTCAAATGTTTTCAACCTGATGTCCTTTATCACGGAAGCATTGTCATTGAGCTGCTTTCTTGAACCACTGCAGTCCCTTAGGTGTGGATACATCCACAGTGCTGTGAGAGAGGGAGTTCCAGGATTTTGACCTAGCGACAGTGGAAGGACAGTGATATATTTCCAAGTCAGGATGGTGAGTGACTTGGAGGGGAACCTTCAGGTGGTGATGTTCCCAGGTATCTGCTACTCTTGTTCTTCTAGATGGTAGTGGTCGTGGGTTTGGAAGGTGCTACTTTGGTGAGTTCCTGCAGTGCATCTTATTGATGGCAAACATTGCAACTGCTGTTCGGCAGTGGTGGAGGCATTGAATGCTTGTGGATGGGGTAGCAATCAAGTGAGCTGCTTTGTCTTGGATTGCATAGAGCTTCTTGAGTGTTTGTTGAAGCTGCACAAATCCACACAAGTGGAGAGTGTTCCATTACCCTCCTGACTTGTATCTTATAGGTGGTGGACAGGCTTTGGAAGTTAAGAAGTGAATTACTCGCTGCAGGATACCTGGCTTTTGACCTGCTGTGATAGCCACAGTATTTATATGGCGAGTCCAATTCACTTTCTGGTCAATGGTTAACCCCCAGGATGTTGATAGTGGGGGTTTCAGCAACGGTAATGCCATTTGTGGGAGTGTACAAATTGGCTGCCATGTTTTCCACATTACAACAGTGACTACATTTCTTTTTTGGCTATTAAGTGTTTTGAGATGTCCTGGTGTTGTGAAAAGTGTTATATAAATTCTTTCATTTTCACAATCTGACACCAGTAAACTCTTCTTCCCAGCTCCACTACAAGGTTTCTCTGTGTTAATGACAATTCATCTTCTGTTCCTTGACCAGATGCTGCTATACATCTCAAATTGTTTATTCCACAGGTATTTAAAGGGAATGTGGACAGTAACAGCCAAGTTCAGAACACCTTTGATCCGCCCATATTTGCTCAGTATTTGAGAATTCTTCCACGAACCTGGCAACGAAATATTGCCCTACGTGTCGAGGTATTGGGATGCGAGACAGAACAGAGACTTTAAAGAGAAAATAAATGTATTAAAAATGAGCAAAACTAAATATAGTAAAAAGAATTTTGAAAGAAAATGTAATAATAAATAGCCAGAATTCCAAGTTCTGCTTCTCTTCCAGTGTATGATTTCAAGGTATATATGTAAATGTTGCAGTTAGCTGGAGTCTATTGAGATTATGATCACTTGTTCCTCCATTCCTTTGCTATTGATCACAAAGTTATCATGTGTTATATTCACTCTTTGTCTCCCCCTAGAATGAGCCATGAGTAACAACCATGTAAAAATCAATATTTCTAGATGCTCCCACAAGTATCCAGACTTTATAAAACCTCTCCTTTATACATGTGTGCTCTTTAAGGATTTCAGAAATACTTATGAAGCAAAGACTGATTACTTGCTCTTCCCAAGAAAATACCATCATTTTTGAAGGTTCAATCCATATCTATTTTGCACGTTCCTCTGTTTAAATAAAAAACAAAATACTGTGGATGCTGGGAATCTGAAATAAAAACAGAAAGTGCTGGATCTGTAGGATCATTTAGATCCAAAACTGTGTGTGGGTGATTTTGAGCCCGCACGCTCCCTCTGCGGGAATGGAGTGTGTGCCTAAAATCCGGAATCGCGATTCACATCGGCGAGTTTCCAAGTTCCGATCTTACCAGCCCCTCGCGGGTGGACTGGTATGAAACACACTGCAGGATGGCAGAAAGCGCTATTTAATACATTAGCATGTCATTAGCAAGCACTGTCTCTGGGACTTCATATCCCCCCCCCCCCCCCCCCCCGCCACTGGATATTCAGTGGGTGTCGGCGCTGGCGCCATTTACAACACATTTACTGAGACATGAACCTGTCGTGAGGGCCTCCCTGGGGCGCAAAGGTGAGTATGGCTCCCGGGGGGGAGGGGCATGGCCAAGATGATTGGGGTTGGGGGGGGGGGGAGGGAGAAGGGGCCAAAGATCGGGGTGGGGGTAGAGAAGTGCTGACTCTTGTTGAGGATGGGACGGAGGGCCCCTGAGACATTCTTGGCGACTGGAGAAGGGAGTGGAGGGGAGGGGGCGGGCGGGTAGGCAAGTTTTATATATAGGTTATGTTCAGGGCGCCCTTTAAAGATGGCGGCCCAATTTCTGAGCAGCCAGGCTTCGCCGGCTTTTTAGACCCCCCGCCCCCTCCCCCTCCCCTCCCCCTCCCCTCCCCCCGTACGATGCTGTGAAATAGATCCCTTTGATTTATTTTAGCAGTGTCGTAAGGTTTGGAGAGAAAATTACCAGTTTCTCTGCAGAGAAACTCGTGGAACGTGATCTTATCGGCCATTTATGTCATGCTCCCGCTGCAGCGAGGTCAGAGAATTTGGTGCCCAGCCAAATCTCCATTCACTTTGCAGTGGGATGGGAAAATCCCACCAGCATGAACGGCCGTAACATTCCAGCCATGGTTTTCTCGCCACTTTTTAGTGAACTGTTTCTCTCCACAGATGCTGCCAGATCTGCTGAGTTTATCCAGCATTTTCTCTTTTTACACTGATTTAAATTAATGTGTTCCATTGAGTTAATTCAGAAGCAAACAAAATTTACTTTATGGTATCCAGTCCTGTTTCCTAGTTTACTGCCAACTGGTACCATCTCATATTTGAAGTTCATCATGAGGCTAAAACAAGACATCCAGTTTGTGTATTTCAAGATGTACTGGCAAATTTGACTTTCCTTCATCTCTTGTATAGAGTATGATTTCTTGTGTTTATCTACTCAAATGGCCCTGCACATGTGAATGTATATCCCTCCATATGCACAGTACATGTTTATATATCCACCTCAGTATCACCTAAGTATAGACACGAGCAGATACTTATCATGTCATCTGGATGGATGTGTTTTGACAATGTGTTAAAATATTCCAATCTTTCAGTAAATACCCTAAAACTTTCTAATCGAAATTATTCTAGAGTGATTTTTTTCTTTAAGTACACTTCTAACCCACCTGGTCCCCAATCCTCTCTGTGTCAGCGAGGGTGATAGGCATCGTAAGTCATTTATCAATGGAGACCTGCTGCAGCTTGCTGGTGAGGAATGACAACCCTAACAAGGTAGCAGGAGCATACAGCTTTTTCTAAACCAAAAAAATCGCTTCCTTAAACATGAAAAAAAGATGGCCAATTGATCCTGCTTCTTGATTAATAATGGGATCAGGAGTTATGGGAAAAAGGCAGGAGAATGGGGATGAGAAAAATATCAGCCATGATTGAATGGCGGAGCAGACTCCTTGGGCCAAGTGGCCTAATTTTGCTCCTATGTCTAATGGTCTTCTCACATCATCAAGAATTCACCACAATATATTTAATCTCACAAGGGAGGTGGATGACAATATTAAACAAATATCCTGAAATTTCTACTTCAAGCCTTGAAATATGTTTATAAAAAGCCCAAAATAACAGTTAACACATAACCTTAACGAACATTAGTTTAGATAAAGACCACCTCAGTCTCAATGTTGCTACTTTGAAATTTGCCTGCTGTTTGTGTTGTGATAGTATGTACATTTTCTCAGTGATGTAATGGAAATCCTGGAAGTTGCTATACTGTTGTTCACATATAGGACTTGTTCTTGGAGCCTCCAGGCATGAAAATGAAAGATGTCGTGAAGCAGGGAAATCAGGTAGACATTATCTATCTGGTTTTGAGAAACCCATTGATAAAAAAAGAGCTCTCAGTAATTAGGGAAAAAGACAGGGAGCAATCATGTGTAAAGAAAATGGAGGAGGTCTAACTTCAGTGAGTAGAATCTGGTCCAGGCAAGTTGGAATCAATGGCTGACAGTAAAATCTGTAACTGAGCGATGGAAGGCCTTCATGAAGATTTAGTTTGAGTTATAGGCTTGAAATGTTCTCAGAAGAAGAAAAGGTATTTATGTTCTCATAAGAAGAAAAGGTATTTATCTCTAGATGACTACGGTTGTAGACATTGACACAGGAAGAAATCTCACAGCACAGGTTAAAGTCCAACATGTTTATTTGGTATCACAAGCTTTCAGCCCCTTCATCAGGTGACTGACGAGCTTTCAGAGCGCTGCCCCTTCATCAGGTGACTCACCTGATGAAGGGGCAGCACTCCGAAAGCTTGTGCTACCAAATAAACCTGTTGGATTTTAACCTGGTGTTGTGAGGCTTCTTATTGTGCCTACCCCAGTCCAATGCTGGCATCTCCACCTCATGATTGTAGAGATTGAAATTAAATAGATAAAGGATGCTTATGATATTTACAATGGGAAACCAAGCCAATACTGAAAAAGAATGGAAAAAGGAAATAAAAGGGGCAAAGACAATATATGAAAATAAATAGTGGGTAATAGAAGAGGGAACCCAAAAGTCTTCTATAAAGTTTGGGTGGGGATGATGCAGCCTATATTGCTGAGGGAAGTAAGGGTGGAGATAACAATGGCTCTGGTCATAATCTTCCAAACCTCCTTAGAAATGGGTATGATGTAAGATTACTGCAGCTTTAAAAATGTTATACCCTTTTTCAAAAGGGGGAGGGAAATAAACCTGGCAACTATAGGCAACTCTGCCTACGTCAATATCAAGGACAATGTTTAGAGACAAATGACCAGGGACGAAATGAATTGTCGCAGTGAAACATGTGGGTTAATAAATTACAACCACTACAGTTTTGTTCAAGGCCAAATTGTGCTTGACTAATGTATCATAGAATATCAATGGTAGAATGATACATCAGAGAAGGATCATCATTTGACCTACTGTGACTGTGCCAACACTTTAGTACAGCTTTTTAATAAATCCCGCTCCCTATTCTTTCCCCATAGTCCAGCATTTTTTTTCATTCAAGTATTTATCCAATTCTCTTTTGAACAGTACCATTGAATCTGCTTCCTCCACCTTTTTGGGTAGTTCACTCCAGATACAACAACTCACTATGTAAAAACAAAAATTCTAATTTTGTCTCGGGCTTTTTTGTCAATCACCTCAAATCTGTGTCCTCTGGATATTGACCTTTCTGCTACTGGAAGCTGTTTATTTTTATTTACTCTATAAAAACCATTCACGACTTTGAACATTTCTACCAGATATCCTCTCAACCTTCTTTGCTCTAAGAACAACCCCAGTGTCTCCAGGTAACTGAAATCCCTCATTCCTGGGACCTTTCAAGTTAATCTCTTTTCCACCTGCTCCACATTTTTCCGAAAGTGCAGTGTCCAGAACAGATTACTCGAACACGTGGCCTCGCCAGTGTTTTATAAAGATTTACCATTGCTTCCTTGTTCTTGTCCTCTACCATGAAAATCAAACCCAATATGACAGCTTTCTCAACTCATCCTGCCTCTGCAAAGATTTATGAGCATACTCCTATCTAGTCTGTCTGTTGCTGCACCCACTTTAAAATTGTATCATGCAATTTATATTGCCTCTCTTTATTCTTCCTAATAATGTATCACTACGCATTTCTGTATTTAATTTCATTTATGTGTCACCAATCTATGTCCTCCTGAAGTTGTTACTATTCTCGACATACATTCCTGAGGTCTGCGATATCAGCAAATTATGCCCTATTTAGCAAAGTGCAGATGGTTAACACATCAAATAGAGTAAATTCCTGAGGAATCCCACCATATCCTTCCCTCCAGTCTGAAAAACAACCATTCACCACCTACTCTCTGCTTTCTGTCCCTTAACTAATTTTGCATGCTGCCACTGTCCATTTAATCTCATGAGTTTCAATTTGCAAACAAGTCTACTATGTGGCAATTTGATAAAGGACATTGTTAGCAAAATGTCCTGGACAATGATATGGTCAGTAAATTTGCAGATGACACCAAACTCTGTGCGGGGTTCAAGACAACAAATGAATGCAATCAAATGCAAAATTATTTATCTCTGCAATGAGTCACAAATACCATTTAATCTGGATAAATACAGTGTCACATACCCTCGTAGGATCAATACAGAAGAAAATTAATTTGCAAGAAAAATGCTCAGAGGTTTTTTTATTCATATATGGGATGTGGGCATCAATGGATAGACCAGCATTTACTGCCAGTTTCTAATTGCCCTTGAAAAGGTGGCAAGCTGCCTTCTTAAATGCTGCAGTCCCTGTGGTGTAGGTACACCCACAGTGCCATTAGGGAGGGAATTCCAGGAACTTGACCCAGTGACAGGTGATATATTTCCAAGTCAGGATACTGAGTGATATTGTCTGGGTCTTGCTGTATTTGGACATGGATTGCTTCAGATCTGAGGAGTTGCGAATGGTGCTTAACATTTTGCAATCGTCAGCAAACATCCTCATTTCTGACCTTATGATGAAGCAGCTGAAGATGGTTGGGCCTGGGACACTACACCAAGGAACTCCTGCAGTAACATCCTGGAACTGAGATGATTGACCTCAACCACAACCATCTTCCTTTGTACTAGGATTGACTCCAACCAGCAGAGTTTTCCCATGATTCCCATTGGCTCCAGTTTTGCTCTTTGATGCTACACTTGGTCATGTGCTGCTTTGTCGTCAAGGACTTGCTCTCACCTCACCTCTAGATTTCAGCTCTTTTGTCCATGTTTGAACCAAGGCTAGTAATGAAGTCAGGAGCTGAGTGAACCCAAACTGATCATCAGTGAGCAGGTTATTGCAAAGCAAGTCATAGCTGATGACCCCTTCCACCAGTTGACTGCTGATCAAGAGTAGACAGACGGGGCAGTAATTGGCCGGGTTGGATTTGTCCTGCTTTTTGTGTGCAGGACATACCTGAGCAATTTTCCACAATGAGAGAGAAAGATCTACTTGTTATTATGCACCAATGACTGAAAGTTGATCATTGCAAACGAACAATGTCTAAATCTAACCAGCATTGTATTAATAGAAACAGTGGTCTGAAAAATACGCTGCACAAATGAGCAAAATGCACATGTGCGTATTATCCAACACAAAGACAGTCGTGTTCCAAGCTCCATCACGCCAGATTGGAATACGCAGGGGCTGTGGGCCCTGCCTATGCTACACAAATTGAAGGTAATAGATTCGGTGGGCCCGATTTTACCATTTTGATTCTAAGTGCTGAATCTGGACGCAATTCAGATCCGACTTGGAAAACTGCTCTCAGGCATCCCCGTACGCACTTAGACTGAAAAAAAAATTGCAAATCTGAATCGCGCTGTGGGCGGGGCTTATCGCGCCCAGAACGCTGCAGCTCCGATTGGAGTTTTGAACTGCGCATGCGCAGTGAAAAAAATTTTGAAAAATGTACCCTTGTCACGTCGCCCCCGGGCCGCAAGAAGCAGATAAAGCGGCCCGGGAGCGAAAAGCGGGAGCGATGGCCCCCACATACATCACCCCACCCCTACAACATAACTGTCCCCCTTATCCACCCACCTCCCACTACCCAGACCGATCGCGACCCCCTGCCCCCCTTTCCCCCTACCGATCACCTGCAGAGTGGCAGTGGACCACCCCTGCCCCCCTCCCCAAAGAACAATCTGGCCCACCTCCCTCCTCCTCCCCCCTCCCCCACCAGAGAACCATCTGGCCTTCCCCCCCACCCGCACCAGACCTGGCCTCCCTTCCCCCCCCCCCCCCCCCCCCAACCAGAGAATGATCGGGCCTCCCTCCCCACCCCCCCCCACCCAGAGGTACATCTGACCTGCCTCCTCCTCCCTCATCACCCACCAGAGAATGATCAGGCCTCCCTCCTCCCCGTTTCACCCAGAGAATCATCGCGCCTGCCTCCCCTCCCTTCCCCCCACAATGATCTGAGATAGAGAGCCGCTGGAAGCTCTGAACTTACCCCTTCCGAAGCTGGAGCACCCGAAACCAAGCATGTCTGTTTCACGCTGCATCTGGATGCGCGAACGCGACGGTAAAGGGGGAAATGCTGGTAAAGTTGGGCGGGCAGCTCGTTAATTCAATTTAAATGCATGCAAATGCAGTTAAATTGACATCGGCCCGTTTCGAGTGCGGTTCAGATCACAGCCATTTTCGGGCCTTGGTAAAGTGGGCATCTGCACGGGCGCAGATCGCGCTATTCACCTCACGCCCCACGTTACCATGTTTTCACACCAATGGTAAAATTGGGCCTGGTGTGTTCGTTAAAAAGACAAAGTGCCAGAAAATCTGCAGAATAGAAGCGTTGTTCATTCGACAATCACCAGGCAAGACTGTTCTCTTCCTGTGGGGGAGCACTTCAGAAGTCACGGGCATTCAGCCTCTGATCTTCGGGTAAGCGTTCTCCAAGGCGGCCTTCACGTCACACGACAGCGCAGAGTCGCTGAGCAGAAACTGATAGCCAAGTTCCACACACATGAGGACGGCCTAAACCGGGATGTTGGATTTATGTCACATTATCAGTAACCCCACAGCTTGCCTCCTGGACTTGCAGGCTGTCCTGTCTGGAGACAATACACATCTCTTTAACCTGTGCTTAATGCTCCCTCCACCCACATTGTCTGTATCTTTAAGATCTGGTTGGCTGTAGGGATTCACATTCTAATCAGTATTCTGTAACTTGATTTTGTGTCTCTGTGCCCTGTTTGAGAGCACATTTCCACTCCATCTGACGAAGGAGCAGCGCTCCGAAAGCTAATGGTATTTGCTCCCAAATAAACTTGTTGGACTTTAACCTGGTGTTGTTAAAACTCTGGCTGTCTAATGGCAGAGTTACATCGTAACTGTTCAGTCTTCTTTGGTTGTTGGAAGTGCTTCATGGACGAGGTAGATGTATACTGACCTAAATTACTCTTTTAAGAATCTGAGAGTCTGTTTTTACATTGTGCTGCTAAAGAGGCCAAAGTGACCTGTTAAATTACAGGCCATGATCTTTCAATCTGAGTCAAGGCAACTGTCTCCAAACCTACACAATGCAACATCCCATTTCCCGGTGGATAAACCCACTACACACTGCAACATCCCATTTCCCAGCAGATAAACTCGCTACACACTGCAACATCCCATTTCCCAGTGGATAAACCCACTACACACTGCAACATCCCATTTCCCAGCAGCTAAACTCGCTACAAACTGCAACATCCCATTTCCTGGGGGATAAACCAACTAAACCAAGGGTGCAGAGACGCAGAGGGACCTGGGTGTGCAAGTCCACAGATCTTTGAAGGTGACGTCACAGGTGGAGAAGGTGGTGAAGAAGGCATATGGCATGCTTGCCTTTATAGGACGGGGCATAGAGTATAAGAGTTGGGGTCTGATGTTGCAGATGTATAGAACGTTGGTTCGGCCGCATTTGGAATACTGCGTCAAGTTCTGGTCGCCACACTACCAGAAGGACGTGGAGGCTTTGGAGAGAGTACGGAGGAGGTTTACCAGGATGTTGCCTGGTATGGAGGGGCTTGGTTATGAGGAGAGATTGGGGAAACTGGGGTTGTTCTCCTTGGAAAGACGGAGGATGAGGGGAGACTTAATAGAGGTGTATAAAATTATGAAAGGCATAGATAGGGTGAACGGTGGGAAGCTTTTCCCCGGGTCGGTGGTGATGTTCACGAGGGGTCATAGGTTCAAGGTGAAGGGGGGGAGGTTTAACACAGATATCAGAAGGACATATTTTACACAGAGGGTCGTGGGGGCCTGGAATGTGTTGCCGGGCAAGGTGGTGGAGGCGGACACACTGGGAACGTTTAAGACTAATCTAGACAGCTATATGAACGGAGTGGGAATGGAGGGATACAAAAGAGTGGTCGAGTTTGGACCAGGGAGCGGCGCGGGCTAATTGTTCCTTGTTTCTCGTTTCAAGGCTTCATTCTATGATCATCTTGCTGGTGCCAGTACAGAGCGAGACTGCGGATAGTTGGGAACCTGTCTCAGGGGCAGGGAATTCATATGGTGTTCGTGGAAGTGGAAATGACTAGGGTTGGGAAGCATTTTCCGATCAGGGCCAGTGTGATCTCCTGGACTCGTTTCGATCGCCTCAGGGGGTCGGAGAGGAATTTCCCAGATTTTTTTTCCCCATATTGGCCCTGGGGTTTTCACTTTGGGTTTTCGCCTCTCCCTGGAGATCACATGGTCTGGAATGGGGGGGTGGGGGTGAGTTAATAGGTTGTGATGAACAAAGCATCGTAGCTGTGAGGGACAGCTCGGTGGATAGGATATTGGTATGTAGATAGGCTGGAAAATTGGGCGGGGATCCTGGATTCAGGATTCGATCCTGGACCGGGGAGCGGCGCGGGCTTGGAGGGCCGAAGGGCCTGTTCCTGTGCTGTATTGTTCTTTGTTCTTTGTACACACTGCAACATCCCATTTCCCAGCAGATAAACTCGCTACACACTACAACATCCCATTTCCCAGCAGATAAACTCGCTACACACTGCAACATCCAATTTCCTGGTGGATAAACCCACTACATACTGTAACATCCCATTTCCCAGCAGATAAACCCGCTACACACTGCAACATCCCATTTCCCGGTGGATAACCCCGCTACACACTGCAACATCCCATTTCCCAGCGACTAAACTCGCTACACACTGCAACATCCCATTTCCCAGCAGATAAACTCGTTACACACTGCAACATCCCATTTCCAGCAGATAAACTCGCTACACACTGCAACATCCCATTTCGCAGCGACTAAATTCGCTACACACTGCAACATCCCATTTCCCAGCAGATAAACTCGCTACACACTGCAACATTCCATTTCCAGCAGATAAACTCGCTACACACTGCAACATCCCATTTCCCGGTGAATAAACCCGCTACACATTGCAGCATCCCATTTCCCCGCGGATAAACCCGCTACACACTGCAACATCCCATTTCCCAGCGGATAAACCGGCTACACACTGCAACATCCCATTTCCCGGTGGATAAACTCGCTACAGACTGCAACATCCCACTTCCCGGTGGATAAACTCGCTACACACTGCAACATCCCATTTCCCGGTGGATAAACTCGCTACAAACTGCAACATCCCATTTCCCGGTGGATAAACTCGCTACACACTGCAACATCCCATTTCCCGGTGGATAAACCCGCTACACACTGCAACATCCCATTTCCTGGTGGATAAACCCGCTACACACTGCAACATCCCATTTCCCGGTGGATAAACGCGCTACACACTGCAACATCACATTTCCCAGTGGATAAACCTGCTACAGAATGCAACATCCCATTTCCCAGTGGATAAACTCGCTACACGCTGCAACATCCCATTTCCCAGCAGATAAACTCGCTACACACTGCAACATCCCATTTCCCATCGGATAAACTCGCTACACATTGCAACATCCCATTTCCCAGTGGATAAACTCGCTACACATTGCAACATCCCATTTCCCAGTGGATAAACTCGCTACAAATTGCAACATCCCATTTCCCATCGGATAAACCTGCTACACACTGCAACATCCCATTTCCCCATGGATAAACCCGCTACACACTGCAACATCCCATTTCCCAGCGGATAAACCCGCTACACATGGCAGCATCCCATTTCCCAGTGGATAAACTCGCTACACACTGCAACATCCCATTTCCCATCGGATAAACACGCTACACACTGCAACATCCCATTTTCCCACGGATAAACTCGCTACACACAGCAACATCCCATTTCCCAGTGGATAAACTAGCTACACACTGCAACATCCCATTTCCCAGTGGATAAACCCGCTACACACTGCAACATCCCATTTCCCAGTGGATAAACTAGATACACACTGCAACATCCCATTTCCCAATGGATAAACCCGCTACACGCTGCAACATCCCATTTCCCGGTGGATAAACCCGCTACACACTGCAACATCCCATTTCCCGGTGGATAAACTAGCGACACACTGCAACATCCCATTTCCCAGTGGATAAACTCGCTACACACTGCAACATCCCATTTCCCAGTGTATAAACTCGCTACACACTGCAACATCCCATTTCCCAGTGTATAAACTCGCTACACGCTGCAACATCCCATTTCCCAGCAGATAAACTCGCTACACACTGCAACATCCCATTTCCCGGTGGATAAACTCGCTACACACTGCAACATCCCATTTCCCAGCAGAAAACCTCGCTACACACTGCAACATCCCATTTCCCAATGGATAAACCCGCTAAACACTGCAACATCCCATTTCCCGGTGGATAAACCCGCTACACACTGCAACATCCCATTTCCCAGCGGATAAACCCGCTACACACTGCAACATCCCATTTCCCAGCGGATAAACCGGCTACACACTGCAACATCCCATTTCCCAAAGGATAAACCCGCTACACACTGCAACATCCCATTTCCCATCGGATAAACACGCTACACACTGCAACGTCCCATTTCCCAATGGATAAACCCGCTACGCACTGCAACAACTCATTTCCCATCGGATAAACCCGCTACACACTGCAACATCCCATTTCCCAACGGATAAACCCGCTACACACTACAACATCCCATTTCCCATCAGATAAACCCGCTACACACTGCAACATCCCATTTCCCGGCAGATAGATTCGCTACACACTGCAACATCCCATTTCCCCGCGGATAAACTCGCTACACACTGCAACATCCCATTTCCCAACGGACAAACTCGCTACACACTGCAACATCCCATTTCCCAACGGATAAACCCGCTGCACACTGCAACATCCCATTTCCCATCGGATAAACTCGCTACACACTGCAACATCCCATTTCCCATCGGATAAACCCGCTACACACTGCAACATCGCATTTCCCAGTGGATAAACCTGCTACACACTGCAACATCCCATTTCCCCATGGATTAACCCGCTACACACTGCAACATCCCATTTCCCAGTGGATAAACTAGCTACACACTGCAACGTCCCATTTCCCAGTGGATAAACCCGCTACACACTGCAACATCCCATTTCCCAGTGGATAAACTAGCTACACACTGCAACATCCCATTTCCCAATGGATAAACCCGCTACAGGCTGCAACATCCCATTTCCCGGTGGATAAACCCGCTACACACTGCAACATCCCATTTCCCGGTGGATAAACTAGCTACACACAGCAACATCCCATTTCCCAATGGATAAACCCGCTACACGCTGCAACATCCCATTTCCCAGCGGATAAACTCGTTACACACTGCAACATCCCATTTCCCAGTGGATAAACTCGCTACACGCTGCAACATCCCATTTCCCAGTGGATATACTCGCTACACACTGCAACATCCCATTTCCCAGCAGATAAACTCGCTACACACTGCAACATCCCATTTCCCAGCAGAGAAACTCGCTACACACTGCAACATCCCATTTCCCAATGGATAAACCCGCTACACACTGCAACACCCATTTCCCAGCAGATAAACTCGCTACACACTGCAACATCCCATTTCCCAATGGATAAACCCGCTAAACACTGCAACATCCCATTTCCCAATGGATAAACTCGCTACACACTGCAACATCCCATTTCCCAGTGGATAAACCTGCTACACACTGCAACATCCCATTTCCCAGCGGATAAACTGGCTACACACTGCAACATCCCATTTCCCAACGGATAAACCCGCTACACACTGCAACATCCCATTTCCCATCGGATAAACCCACTACACACTGCAACATCCCATTTCCCAACGGATAAACCCACTACACACTGCAACAACCCATTTCCCATCGGATAAACCCGCTACACAGTGCAACATCCAATTTCCCAACGGATAAACCCGCTACACACTGCAACATCCCATTTCCCATCAGATAAACCCGCTACACACTGCAACATCCCATTTCCCGGCAGATAGATTCGCTACACACTGCAACATCCCAATTCCCCGCGGATAAACTCGCTACACACTGCAACATCCCATTTCCCAGTGGATAAACCTGCTACACACTGCAACATCCCATTTCCCCATGGATAAACCCGCTACACACTGCAACATCCCATTTCCCAGCGGATAAACCCGCTACACACTGCAACATCCCATTTCCCAGTGGATAAACTCGCTACACACTGCAACATCCCATTTCCCATCGGATAAACACGCTACACACTGCAACATCCCATTTGCCCACGGATAAACTCGCTACACACTGCAACATCCCATTTTCCAGTGGATAAACTCGCTACACACTGCAACATCCCATTTCCCATCGGATAAACCCGCTACACACTGCAACATCCCATTTCCCGGTGGATAAACCCGCTACACACTGCAACATCCCATTTCCCAGTGGATAAACTCGCTACACACTGCAACATCCCATTTCCCATCAGACAAACCCGCTACACACTGCAACATCCCGTTTCCCATCGGATAAACACGCTACACACTGCAACATCCCATTTCCCAGCAGATAAACTCGCTACACACTGCAACATCCCATTTCCCAGCAGATAAACTCGCTACACACTGCAACATCCCATTTCCCATCGGATAAACTCGCTACACACTGCAACATCCCATTTCCCATCGGATAAACTCGCTACACACTGCAACATCCCATTTCCCAGTGGATAAACTCGCTACAAACTGCAACATCCCATTTCCCATCGGATAAACCCGCGACACACTGCAACATCCCATTTCCCATCGGATAAACCCGCTACACACTGCATCATCCCATTTCCCATCGGATAAACCCGCTACACACAGCAACATCCCATTTCCCGGCGGATAAACCCGCTACACACTGCAACAACCCATTTCCCCGCAGATAACCCCGCTACACACTGCAACATCCCATTTCCCAGCGGATAAACCCGCTACACACTGCAACATCCCATTTCCCAGCGGATAAACCTGCTACACATTGCAACATCCCATTTCCCAGTGGATAAACCCGCTACACACTGCAACATCCCATTTCCCAGTGGATAAACCCGCTACACACTGCAACATCCCATTTCCCATCGGATAAACCCGCTACACACTGCAACATCCCATTTCCCATCGGATAAACCCGCTACACACTGCAACATTCCATTTCCCATCGGATAAACCCGCTGCACACTGCAACATCCCATTTCCCATCGGATAAACCCGCTACACACTGCAACATCCCATTTCCCATCGGATAAACCCGCTACACACAGCAACATCCCATTTCCCACCGGATAAACCCGCTACACACTGCAACATTCCATTTCCCAACGGATAAACCCGCTGCACACTGCAACATCCCATTTCCCATCGGATAAACTCGCTACACACTGCGACATATCATTTCCCAACGGATAAACTCGCTACACATTGCAACATCCCATTTCCCATCGGATAAACCCGCTACACACTGCAACATCGCATTTCCCAGTGGATAAACCTGCTACACACTGCAACATCCCATTTCCCCATGGATAAACCCGCTACACACTGCAACATCCCATTTCCCAGCGGATAAACCCGCTACACACTGCAACATCCCATTTCCCAGTGGATAAACTCGCGACACACTGCAACATCCCATTTCCCATCGGATAAACACGCTACACACTGCAACATCCCATTTGCCCACGGATAAACTCGCTACACACTGCAACATCCCATTTTCCAGTGGATAAACTCGCGACACACTGCAACATCCCATTTCCCATCGGATAAACCCGCTACACACTGCAACATCCCATTTCCCGGTGGATAAACCCGCTACACACTGCAACATCCCATTTCCCAGTGGATAAACTCGCTACACACTGCAACATCCCATTTCCCATCAGACAAACCCGCTACACACTGCAACTTCCCATTTCCCATCGGATAAACCCGCTACACACTGCAACATCCCATTTCCCAGTGGATAAACACGCTACACACTGCAACATCCCATTTCCCAGCAGATAAACTCGCTACACACTGCAACATCCCATTTCCCATCGGATAAACTCGCTACACACTGCAACATCCCATTTCCCATCGGATAAACTCGCTACTCACTGCAACATCCCATTTCCCAGTGGATAAACTCGCTACACACTGCAACATCCCATTTCCCATCGGATAAACCCGCTACACACTGCAACATCCCATTTCCCATCGGATAAACCCGCTACACACTGCATCATCCCATTTCCCATCGGATAAACCCGCTGCACACTGCAACATTCCATTTCCCATCGGATAAATCCGCTACACACTGCAACATCCCATTTCCCGGTGGATAAACCCGCTACACACTGCAACAACCCATTTCCCCGCAGATAACCCCGCTACACACTGCAACATCCCATTTCCCAGCGGATAAACTCGCTACACACTGCAACATCCCATTTCCCAGTGGATAAACCCGCTACACACTGCAACATCCCATTTCCCAGCGGATAAACCCGCTACACACTGCAACATCCCATTTCCCAGCGGATAAACCTGCTACACATTGCAACATCCCATTTCCCAGTGGATAAACCCGCTACACACTGCAACATCCCATTTCCCAGTGGATAAACCCGCTACACACTGCAACATCCCATTTCCCGGTGGATAAACCCACTACACACTGCAACATCCCATTTCCCATCGGATAAACCCGCTACACACTGCAACATTCCATTTCCCAACGGATAAACCCGCTGCACACTGCAACATCCCATTTCCCATCGGATAAACTCGCTACACACTGCGACATATCATTTCCCAACGGATAAACTCGCTACACATTGCAACATCCCATTTCCCATCGGATAAACCCGCTACACACTGCAACATCGCATTTCCCAGTGGATAAACCTGCTACACACTGCAACATCCCATTTCCCCATGGATAAACCCGCTACACACTGCAACATCCCATTTCCCAGCGGATAAACCCGCTACACACTGCAACATCCCATTTCCCAGTGGATAAACTCGCTACACACTGCAACATCCCATTTCCCATCGGATAAACACGCTACACACTGCAACATCCCATTTGCCCACGGATAAACTCGCTACACACTGCAACATCCCATTTTCCAGTGGATAAACTCGCGACACACTGCAACATCCCATTTCCCATCGGATAAACCCGCTACACACTGCAACATCCCATTTCCCGGTGGATAAACCCGCTACACACTGCAACATCCCATTTCCCAGTGGATAAACTCGCTACACACTGCAACATCCCATTTCCCATCAGACAAACCCGCTACACACTGCAACATCCCATTTCCCATCGGATAAACCCGCTACACACTGCAACATCCCATTTCCCAGTGGATAAACACGCTACACACTGCAACATCCCATTTCCCAGCAGATAAACTCGCTACACACTGCAACATCCCATTTCCCATCGGATAAACTCGCTACACACTGCAACATCCCATTTCCCATCGGATAAACTCGCTACTCACTGCAACATCCCATTTCCCAGTGGATAAACTCGCTACACACTGCAACATCCCATTTCCCATCGGATAAACCCGCTACACACTGCAACATCCCATTTCCCATCGGATAAACCCGCTACACACTGCATCATCCCATTTCCCATCGGATAAACCCGCTGCACACTGCAACATTCCATTTCCCATCGGATAAATCCGCTACACACTGCAACATCCCATTTCCCGGTGGATAAACCCGCTACACACTGCAACAACCCATTTCCCCGCAGATAACCCCGCTACACACTGCAACATCCCATTTCCCAGCGGATAAACTCGCTACACACTGCAACATCCCATTTCCCAGTGGATAAACCCGCTACACACTGCAACATCCCATTTCCCAGCGGATAAACCCGCTACACACTGCAACATCCCATTTCCCAGCGGATAAACCCGCTACACACTGCAACATCCCATTTCCCAGCGGATAAACCTGCTACACATTGCAACATCCCATTTCCCAGTGGATAAACCCGCTACACACTGCAACATCCCATTTCCCAGTGGATAAACCCGCTACACACTGCAACATCCCATTTCCCGGTGGATAAACCCACTACACACTGCAACATCCCATTTCCCAGTGGATAAACTCGCAACACACTGCAACATCCCATTTCCCAGCGGATAAACCCGCTACACACTGCAACATCCCATTTCCCAGCGGAATAACCTGCTACACATTGCAACATCCCATTTCCTCGTGGATAAACTCGCGACACACTGCAACATCCCATTTCCCGGTGGATAAACCCGCTACACACTGCAACATCCCATTTCCCATTGGATAAACCTGCTACACATTGCAACATCCCATTTCCACGTGGATAAACCCGCTACACACTGCAACATCCCATTTCCCAGCGGATAAACTCGCTACACACTGCAACATCCCATTTCCCAGTGGATAAACCCGCTACACACTGCAACATCCCATTTCCCAGGGGATAAACCCGCTACACACTGCAACATCCCATTTCCCAGCGGATAAACCAGCTACACATTGCAACATCCCATTTCCTCATGGATAAACTCGCTACACACTGCAACATCCCATTTCCCAGCGGATAAACCCGCTACACACTGCAACATCCCATTTCCCGGTGAATAAACCCGCTACACACTGCAACATCCCATTTCCCATCGGATAAACACGCTACACACTGCAACATCCCATTTCCCATCGGATAAACCCGCTACACACTGCAACATCCCATTTCCCATCGGATAAACCCGCTACACACTGCAACATCCCATTTCCCATCGGATAAACCCGCTACACACTGCAACATTCCATTTCCCATCGGATAAACCTGCTGCACACTGCAACATCCCATTTCCCGGTGGATAAGCCCGCTACACACTGCAACAACCCATTTCCCCGCAAATAACCCCGCTACACACTGCAACATCCCATTTCCCAGTGGATAAACCCGCTACACACTGCAACATCCCATTTCCCATCGGATAAACCCGCTGCACACTGCAACATCCCATTTCCCATCGGATAAACCCGCTACACACTGCAACATCCCATTTCCCATCGGATAAACCCGCTACACACTGCAACATCCCATTTCCCATCGGATAAACCCGCTACACACTGCAACATTCCATTTCCCAACGGATAAACCCGCTGCACACTGCAACATCCCATTTCCCATCGGATAAACTCGCTACACACTGCGACATATCATTTCCCAACGGATAAACCCGCTACACACTGCAACATCCCATTTCCCAGCGGATAAACCCGCTACACACTGCAACATCCCATTTCCCAGTGGATAAACTCGCTACACACTGCAACATCCCATTTCCCATCGGATAAACACGCTACACACTGCAACATCCCATTTGCCCACGGATAAACTCGCTACACACTGCAACATCCCATTTTCCAGTGGATAAACTCGCGACACACTGCAACATCCCATTTCCCATCGGATAAACCCGCTACACACTGCAACATCCCATTTCCCGGTGGATAAACCCGCTACACACTGCAACATCCCATTTCCCAGTGGATAAACTCGCTACACACTGCAACATCCCATTTCCCATCAGACAAACCCGCTACACACTGCAACATCCCATTTCCCATCGGATAAACCCGCTACACACTGCAACATCCCATTTCCCAGTGGATAAACACGCTACACACTGCAACATCCCATTTCCCAGCAGATAAACTCGCTACACACTGCAACATCCCATTTCCCATCGGATAAACTCGCTACACACTGCAACATCCCATTTCCCATCGGATAAACTCGCTACTCACTGCAACATCCCATTTCCCAGTGGATAAACTCGCTACACACTGCAACATCCCATTTCCCATCAGATAAACCCGCTACACACTGCAACATCCCATTTCCCATCGGATAAACCCGCTACACACTGCATCATCCCATTTCCCATCGGATAAACCCGCTGCACACTGCAACATTCCATTTCCCATCGGATAAATCCGCTACACACTGCAACATCCCATTTCCCGGTGGATAAACCCGCTACACACTGCAACAACCCATTTCCCCGCAGATAACCCCGCTACACACTGCAACATCCCATTTCCCAGCGGATAAACTCGCTACACACTGCAACATCCTATTTCCCAGTGGATAAACCCGCTACACACTGCAACATCCCATTTCCCAGCGGATAAACCCGCTACACACTGCAACATCCCATTTCCCAGCGGATAAACCCGCTACACACTGCAACATCCCATTTCCCAGCGGATAAACCTGCTACACATTGCAACATCCCATTTCCCAGTGGATAAACCCGCTACACACTGCAACATCCCATTTCCCAGTGGATAAACCCGCTACACACTGCAACATCCCATTTCCCGGTGGATAAACCCACTACACACTGCAACATCCCATTTCCCAGTGGATAAACTCGCAACACACTGCAACATCCCATTTCCCAGCGGATAAACCCGCTACACACTGCAACATCCCATTTCCCAGCGGAATAAGCTGCTACACATTGCAACATCCCATTTCCTCGTGGATAAACTCGCGACACACTGCAACATCCCATTTCCCGGTGGATAAACCCGCTACACACTGCAACATCCCATTTCCCATTGGATAAACCTGCTACACATTGCAACATCCCATTTCCACGTGGATAAACCCGCTACACACTGCAACATCCCATTTCCCAGCGGATAAACTCGCTACACACTGCAACATCCCATTTCCCAGTGGATAAACCCGCTACACACTGCAACATCCCATTTCCCAGGGGATAAACCCGCTACACACTGCAACATCCCATTTCCCAGCGGATAAACCTGCTACACATTGCAACATCCCATTTCCTCATGGATAAACTCGCTACACACTGCAACATCCCATTTCCCGGTGGATAAACCCGCTACACACTGCAACATCCCATTTCCCGGTGAATAAACCCGCTACACACTGCAACATCCCATTTCCCATCGGATAAACACGCTACACACTGCAACATCCCATTTCCCATCGGATAAACCCGCTACACACTGCAACATCCCATTTCCCATCGGATAAACCCGCTACACACTGCAACATCCCATTTCCCATCGGATAAACCCGCTACACACTGCAACATTCCATTTCCCATCGGATAAACCTGCTGCACACTGCAACATCCCATTTCCCGGTGGATAAGCCCGCTACACACTGCAACAACCCATTTCCCCGCAAATAACCCCGCTACACACTGCAACATCCCATTTCCCAGTGGATAAACCCGCTACACACTGCAACATCCCATTTCCCATCGGATAAACCCGCTGCACACTGCAACATCCCATTTCCCATCGGATAAACCCGCTACACACTGCAACATCCCATTTCCCATCGGATAAACCCGCTACACACTGCAACATCCCATTTCCCATCGGATAAACCCGCTACACACTGCAACATTCCATTTCCCAACGGATAAACCCGCTGCACACTGCAACATCCCATTTCCCATCGGATAAACTCGCTACACACTGCGACATATCATTTCCCAACGGATAAACTCGCTACACATTGCAACATCCCATTTCCCATCGGATAAACCCGCTACACACTGCAACATCGCATTTCCCAGTGGATAAACCTGCTACACACTGCAACATCCCATTTCCCCATGGATAAACCCGCTACACACTGCAACATCCCATTTCCCAGCGGATAAACCCGCTACACACTGCAACATCCCATTTCCCAGTGGATAAACTCGCTACACACTGCAACATCCCATTTCCCATCGGATAAACACGCTACACACTGCAACATCCCATTTGCCCACGGATAAACTCGCTACACACTGCAACATCCCATTTTCCAGTGGATAAACTCGCTACACACTGCAACATCCCATTTCCCATCGGATAAACCCGCTACACACTGCAACATCCCATTTCCCGGTGGATAAACCCGCTACACACTGCAACATCCCATTTCCCAGTGGATAAACTCGCTACACACTGCAACATCCCATTTCCCATCAGACAAAACCGCTACACACTGCAACATCCCGTTTCCCATCGGATAAACCCGCTACACACTGCAACATCCCATTTCCCAGTGGATAAACTCGCTACACACTGCAACATCCCATTTCCCAGCAGATAAACTCGCTACACACTGCAACATCCCATTTCCCATCGGATAAACTCGCTACACACTGCAACATCCCATTTCCCATCGGATAAACTCGCTACACACTGCAACATCCCCTTTCCCAGTGGATAAACTGGCTACACACTGCAACATCCCATTTCCAATCGGATAAACCCGCTACACACTGCAACATCCCATTTCCCATCGGATAAACCCGCTACACACTGCATCATCCCATTTCCCATCGGATAAACCCGCTACACACTGCAACATTCCATTTCCCATCGGATAAATCCGCTACACACTGCAACATCCCATTTCCCGGTGGATAAACCCGCTACACACTGCAACAACCCATTTCCCCGCAGATAACCCCGCTACACACTGCAACATCCCATTTCCCAGCGGATAAACTCGCTACACACTGCAACATCCCATTTCCCAGTGGATAAACCCGCTACACACTGCAACATCCCATTTCCCAGCGGATAAACCGGCTACACACTGCAACATCCCATTTCCCAGCGGATAAACCTGCTACACATTGCAACATCCCATTTCCCAGTGGATAAACCTGCTACACACTGCAACATCCCATTTCCCAGTGGATAAACCCGCTACACACTGCAACATCCCATTTCCCGGTGGATAAACCCGCTACACACTGCAACATCCCATTTCCCAGTGGATAAACTCGCTACACACTGCAACATCCCATTTCCCAGCGGATAAACCCGCTACACACTGCAACATCCCATTTCCCAGCGGATAAACCTGCTACACATTGCAACATCCCATTTCCTCGTGGATAAACTCGCGACACACTGCAACATCCCATTTCCCGGTGGATAAACCCGCTACACACTGCAACACCCCATTTCCCGGTGAATAAACCCGCTACACACTGCAACATCCCATTTCCCATTGGATAAACCTGCTACACATTGCAACATCCCATTTCCACGTGAATAAACCCGCTACACACTGCAACATCCCATTTCCCAGCGGATAAACTCGCTACACACTGCAACATCCCATTTCCCAGCGGATAAACCCGCTACACACTGCAACATCCCATTTCCCAGCGGATAAACCTGCTACACATTGCAACATCCCATTTCCTCATGGATAAACTCGCTACACACTGCAACATCCCATTTCCCGGTGGATAAACCCGCTACACACTGCAACATCCCATTTCCCGGTGAATAAACCCGCTACACACTGCAACATCCCATTTCCCATCGGATAAACCCGCTACACACTGCAACATGCCATTTCCCATCGGATAAACCCGCTACACACTGCAACATTCCATTTCCCATCGGATAAACCCCCTGCACACTGCAACATCCCATTTCCCATCGGATAAACCCGCTACACACTGCAACATCCCATTTCCCATCGGATAAACCCGCTACACACTGCAACATCCCATTTCCCATCGGATAAACCCGCTACACACTGCAACATTCCATTTCCCATCGGATAAACCTGCTGCACACTGCAACATCCCATTTCCCGGTGGAAAAGCCCGCTACACACTGCAACAACCCATTTCCCCGCAAATAACCCCGCTACACACTGCAACATCCCATTTCCCAGTGGATAAACCCGCTACACACTGCAACATCCCATTTCCCAGCGGATAAACCCGCTACACACGGCAACATCCCATTTCCCAGTGGATAAACCTGCTACACATTGCAACATCCCATTTCCTCGTGGATAAACTCGCGACACACTGCAACATCCCATTTCCCGGTGGATAAACCCGCTACACACTGCAACATCCCATTTCCCGGTGAATAAACCCGCTACACACTGCAACATCCCATTTCCCATCGGATAAACCTAGTACACATTGCAACATCCCATTTCCACGTGGATAAACCCGCTACACACTGCAACATCCCATTTCCCAGCGGATAAACTCGCTACACACTGCAACATCCCATTTCCCAATGGATAAACTCGCTACACACTGCAACATCCCATTTCCCAGTGGATAAACCCGCTACACACTGCAACATCCCATTTCCCAGCGGATAAACCCGCTACACACTGCAACATCCCATTTCCCAGCGGATAAACCTGCTACACATTGCAACATCCCATTTCCTCGTGGATAAACTCGCTACACACTGCAACATCCCATTTCCCGGTGGATAAACCCGCTACACACTGCAACATCCCATTTCCCGGTGAATAAACCCGCTACACACTGCAACATCCCATTTCCCAGTGGATAAACTCGCTACACACTGCAACATCCCATTTCCCAGTGGATAAACTCGCTACACACTGCAACATCCCATTTCCCATCGGATAAACCCGCTACACACTGCAACATCCCATTTCCCATCGGATAAACCCGCTACACACTGCAACATCCCATTTCCCATCGGATAAACCCGCTGCACACTGCAACATTCCATTTCCCATCGGATAAACCCGCTGCACACTGCAACATCCCATTTCCCGGTGGATACGCCCGCTACACACTGCAACAACCCATTTCCCCGCAGATAACCCCGCTACACACTGCAACATCCCATTTCCCAGCGGATAAACCCGCTACACACTGCAACATCCCATTTCCCAGCGGATAAACCTGCTACACATTGCAACATCCGAGTTCCCGGTGGATAAACCCGCTACACACTGCAACATCCCATTTCCCAACGGATAAAACTGCTACGCACTGCAACATCCCATTTCCCAACGGATAAACCCGCTACCCACTGCAACATCCCATTTCCCAACGGATAAACGCGCTACACACTGCAACATCCCATTTCCCGGTGGATAAACTCGCTACACACTGCAACATCCCATTTCCCGGTGGATAAACCCGCTACACACTGCAACATCCCATTTCCCGGCGGATAAGCTCGCTACACACTGCGACATCCCATTTCCCAGTGGATAAACCCGCTACACACTGCAACATCCCATTTCCCAGCGGATAAACCCACTACACACTGCAACATCCCATTTCTCCAATGGGATGGAGCAGCAGTATAAAATGAAGGGTACCATTCTTAGCAGTGTAGAGGATCAGAAGGACCTTGGGGTCCGGGTCCATAGGACTCTTAAATCGGCCTCGCAGGTGGAGGATGCGGTCAAGAAGGCGTATGGCGTACTAGCCTTCATTAATCGAGGGATTGAGTTTAGGAGTCGGGAGATAATGCTGCAGCTTTATAGGACCCTGGTTAGACCCCACTTGGAGTACTGCGCGCAGTTCTGGTCACCTCATTACAGGAAAGATGTTGAAGCCATTGAAAGGGTGCAGAGGAGATTTACAAGGATGTTGCCTGGATTGGGGGGCATGCCTTATGAGGATAGGTTGAGGGAGCTTGGTCTCTTCTCCCTGGAGAGACGAAGGATGAGAGGTGACCTGATAGAGGTTTACAAGATGTTGAGGGGTCTGGATAGGGTGGACTCTCAGAGGCTATTTCCAAGGGCTGAAATGGTTGCTACGAGAGGACACAGGTTTAAGGTGCTGGGGGGTAGGTACAGGGGGGATGTCAGGGGTAAGTTTTTCACTCAGAGGGTGGTGGGTGAGTGGAATCGGCTGACGTCGGTGGTGGTGGAGGCAAACTCGTTGGGGTCTTTTAAGAGACTTCTGGATGAGTACATGGGATTTAATGGGATTGAGGGCTATAGATAGGCCTAGAGGTGGGGATGTGATCGGCGCAACTTGTGGGCCGAAGGGCCTGTTTGTGCTGTGGCTTTCTATGTTCTATGTTCTATGTTCTATAAACCCGCTACACACTGCAACATCCCATTTCCCAGTGGATAAACCCGCTACACACTGCAACATCCCATTTCCCAGCGGATAAACCCACTACACACTGCAACATCCCATTTCCCAGTGGATAAACTCGCTACACACTGCGACATCCCATTTCCCAGTGGATAAACCCGCTACACACTGCAACATCCCATTTCCCAGCGGATAAACCCACTACACACTGCAACATCCCATTTCCCGGTGGATAAACCCGCTACACACTGCAACATCCCATTTCCCATCGGATAAACTTGCTACACATTGCAACATCCCATTTCCACGCGGATAAACTCGCTACACACTGCGACATCCCATTTCCCAGCAGATAAACTCGCTACACACTGCGACATCTCATTTCCCAACGGATAAATCTGCTACACACTGCAACATCCCATTTCCCGGTGGATAAACTCGCTACACGCTGCAACATCCCATTTCCCGGTGGATAAACCCGCTACACACTGCAACATCCCATTTCCCGGTGGATAAACCCGCTACACACTGCAACATCCCATTTCCCCGCAGATAAACACGCTACACACTGCAACATCCCATTTCCCCGCAGATAAACCCGCTACACACTGCAACATCTCATTTCCCGGTGGATAAACTCGCTACACATTGCAACATCCCATTTCCCGGTGGATAAACTCGCTACACATTGCAACATCCCATTTCCCGGTGGATAAACTCACTACACATTGCAACATCCTATTTCCCGGTGGATAAACCCGCTACACACTGAAACATCCCATTTCCCGGTGAATAAACCCGCTACACACTGAAACATCCCATTTCCCGGTGGATAAACGTGCTACACACTGCAACATCCCATTTCCCGGTGGATAAACTCGCTACACATTGCAACATCCCATTTCCCGGTGGATAAACTCCCTGCCTTCCTCTCTGCCAATCAGCCTTATACACTGGGACTAAACCAGAGGTAGGTTATAAAGTGTGACATTTAGGCATATAAGATAATGGTATGGCTACATTTGTTCACTTGAGACTTCATGTGGTCTGTTTGGCCTAAGTATAATACATTTATTTTTCCCAACAATTGTCAACCTAATTTCACAAAGACACGGAATGCCATTCTGGGTAATCCTCCCCCCCCCCCACCCCCCGGAATTCGGGATGGTTTGACCCACTGTGATCACGTGTTCAGGACTCTGTGACATCACAAGGGGACACGTGCGGACAGTGTCTGGGTGTGAAGCAGTTGGGAGTGTTCGCTGGGTGTGCTTAACAGTGCTCTACAAACTCATCTCATCAACGTATTGTCATTTATTCACATTTATGGCCTGGTAAAGAGGGAGAACGGAACAGAACCAAGACCGCCTCTATCTATGACTGCCTTTGAATCATAAAAAGTAAAATGGATCTCTACAGCTCCCTGTGATTGAGATCAAGATTGGCAACAGGAATAAATTGGCAGGAGTTATTTACTTAGACTTAATCTTGGAGAAACAGGTCTATGTGACTGCATCCATTGGCTCAGAACTACCAGGAGACAATGATTACTTTTAGCATTGGCCACCTACCTTTGCTATGGGTCTCTCTGACTGGATTATCTTCAATGTCCACCGTGGGGACTTCCTGTTTGAAATGTGAAAAGCAAATTCAGTCCACCTTGAAGCTCATTGATTATCAAATGCAGACATACCCACAGGCGAGTAATCATGTGGCACATCTTACCTTGATTAATGCTTTCCTCCAAGGGAGGAAAATGCCTCCAGTTTTACAGGACATGTCGTTCATAGGAATCATTCATGAGGAAATGCCCAATGTTACAGAATTGTGTGAGTAATTTTAGTTTGCAGGAATTCCTTTATAATTTTCTGGGTACAGGAATGGACCACAATGTTGTGCCACTGCTCCAGACTTTAAAGATTAGTGTAAATTTAGAGAATTAATATATTGGTTTATTTTACACCTATGATGTTCCCTATTAAATCAGTTGTCCCTGTTATATTCCTCATTGCATGTCAATTTAGGAAAATATTTGTTTTTAGGGCCATGTCCAAATGCTCAATGAGAAGATGATCTAAGATTGAAATTTCCCTGCAACACAGAATTGCAGTAAGATTACGTCGAGTACTAATCTGACTGAGCGTTTATGAGGCTCAAGTCCTTTTTTAGTTGTGTGAAACCTATATACGTAGAAAGAAATCTTATGCAGTAGAATATTGAATGTGGAAAGGTATGCTACTGATGATGCAAAAAGCAAAATACGGTGGAAGCTGGAAATCTAAAATAAAACCAGAGCTTTTTGAAATACTCAGCAGGTCAGGCAATATCTATGGAGAGAGAAATAGTTAACATTTCAGGTTATGGACCTTTCTTCAGAACTGTATATGTTTGGTACAACATCAGATATTCATAGAACACTCACCTTAGCCCAAGATAAATTTGATTATGTTAACTATTTAAAAGGAAGTTTCAGGAGGAATAAATACAAGTCTGCAATCTCAACCTACCGTGGACTTCACATATTTTCTGTTTCTAAAATAAAAATATGATGTATAACTTACTGTTGATAATAATAATTAATACTTATATATTTGTATGATACGTACAAGAAAGCAAATAGAAGGACATGAACCGAGTATGGGCAGAAGGTTTTTTTAAAATTTGGTTCGGGCATCATGGTCAGCACAGGCTTGGAGGGCTGAAGGGCCTGTTCCTGTGCTGTACTTTTCTTTGTTCTTCGTTCACCTTTTTGTTGTAATTGTTAAATCATTTTAAATAAATTGTGTATCTGATAGGTTTTGACAGCATCCAGTTCTGTCCTCCGACGATTCCCCTCCATAGATCAGCAAATTTGCACTGATAAATCCTGCTTGAACTCTCCCAAGTAGTGCTGGAGAAAATATATGGGCTATTCAGTCCCTTCCATCAGAGCAAATATTGTTCTGTTTCCTTTTTTAATTAAAACGTACACTTTCTCCACTCCCCTTTTGCTTGATGTGATTAATTTGATGGTAGCCTCCAAAACTTGATTATCAAATAAGATTTTGTGATTGTAATAACCTTAAATAGGATGAGGACCTCTATCTCACCCTGAACTGTGTTTCAGTTAAGTCACCTTGCTGATCAGGAATTTTAGTTCAAAATTGTTAATGAATTATTTACACCTCACAAGATACTAATTTAGTTATTAATTGTCAGTCACTGAACATATTCAAGACTGGGATCAATAGATTTTTGGGCAGCAACAGAATCGAGAGATAGGGTGTGCTAAAATACTTCATGATTTTAAAAATGAATCTATTCCACCATCATTTCAGATAGGTATGTGTTGTTATAGCAAAATGGAAGACAGGGATTAATGTTAATCTTAACTTTAGTTATGTATGACAAACAGTTCCCGTGTTAGCACATACCACAGCAAGAGATAAGGTATAGTCAACACAATTCCCTGAAATATTAACAGAATTTGTCGTAAAGGGAAAAGATGAAACGATTATTGGCTGACTAAACACTTAAAAATGTGATAATAAGTGACAGTTCCCACAGGAAGTCCAAGTTGCTCTGGAAACAGCATTTTGTAACCGAAACCAACCATTTGCAGTTGTTCATCTTGTAGGATGGTAGACTGTTCCTGGGGTCTATGTCACTGTATTGAACATTGTCCACTGTAGCTGTAGAGGCTGACTCATGAATGGCAGTCCATTCTGCAGCTGGGACAGATGAATAACAAAGAACAAAGAACAATACAGCACAGGAACAGGCCCTTCGGCCCTCCAAGCCTGCACCGCTCAAGAGCCCAACTAGACCATTCGTTTGTATCCCTCTATTCACAGTCTGTTCATGTGGCTATCTAGATAAGTCTTAAATGATCCCAGCGTGTCCACCTCAATCACCTTGCTTGGGAGTGCATTCCAGGCCCCCACCACCCTCTGTGTAAAATACGTCCCCCTGACATCTGTGTTGAACCTTGCCCCCCTCACCTTGAACCTGTGACCCCTTGTGCTCGTCACCTCTGACCTGGGAAAAAGCTTCCCACTGTTCACCCTATCTATGCTCTTCATAATTTTATACACCTCTATTAGGTCGCCCCTCATCCTCCGTCTTTCCAGGGAGAACATCCCCAGTTTACCTCATAGCTAAGACCCTCCATACCAGGCAACATCCTGGTAAACCTTTTCTGTACTCTCTCCAAAGCCTCCACGTCCTTCTGGTAATGTGGCGACCAGAACTGGACGCAGTATTCCAAATGTGGCCTAACCAACGTTCTATACAGCCGCAACATCATATGCCAACTTTTATATTCTATGCCCCATCCAATAAAGGCAAGCATGCCATATGCCTTCTTCACCACCCTCTTCACCTGTGCTGCCACCTTTAAGGATCTGTGGACTTGTACACCCAGGTCCCTCTGTGTGTCTATACTCCTGATGGTTCTGCCATTTATTGTATAGCTTCCCCTTGCATTAGATCTACCGAAATGCATCACTTTGCATTTATCTGGATTAAATTCCATCTGCCATTTCTCCGCCCAATTTTCCAGCCTATCTATATCCTGCTGCATTCTCTGACAATGCTCATCACTATCCGCAACTCCAGCAATCTTTGTGTCGTCCGCAAACTTACTGATCACACCAGCTACATTTTCCTCCAAATCATTTATATATATCACAAACAGCAAAGGTCCCAGTACAGAGCCCTGCGGAACTCCACTAGTCACAGACTTCCAACTGGAAAAAGACCCCTTCATTGCTATCCTCTGTCTTCTATGGCTAAGCCAGTTCTCCACCCATCTAGCTAGCTCACCTTTTATCCCGTGAGATTTAACCTTTTGCACCAGCCTGCCATGAGGGACCTTGTCAAACGCTTTACTAAAATCGATATAGACGACATCCACGGCCCTTCCCTCGCCAATCGTTTTTGTCACCTCTTCAAAAAACATCGGTCTAAGGTTGACTGATGCTTTTTTCCCTCTGGTGGGCTCTCTTTTCTACTGTCCTCTGTTTTTTCCACATCCTTCCTGATTGTTTGGGAAGTCAGCAGGTAAGGTTTCTCACATATTGACTCTGATCCCAGTCAACTTCAGTTCTTGCTTACAGATCCCCTTTTACCACAGATATGGTTGACCTTTTGGTCTCATGCCAATAGCAAGTTCACTATAGGGCATATCTTTTGGAATGTGGACCTCATCGATTTGGCTCACATGACCCAGCTAAGAGTCAAGAGGACAAGTATGCTGGGATCGGTGTGCCCTGGTGCACTCCATATTCAGCTCTCTGTCTTGTCAGAATATGTCCATTAGTCTTCTGAGGCACTGGAGGTGGAAATTGTTCAGCTGCTTTTCTTATCTTGCATAAGTTGTCAATGCTTCAACACTTCAGATGCTTCTGAGAACACAAGCCCGGCACACTTGGGGCTTTGTATTTTCATATATATGTACATATTGTAGTCTGGAAATAAGGAGAGTGATGGTAGGAGGTTCCAACATTTTGTCAATAATATGGATGACCAGGAGTCTGTCCCATGCTTGTGTTGGAAGGATTTGTAGGTTGATCTCAAACACATTGTGAACACACTTCCTTTGTCCATCAAATCCTGGGGTGGTATTTGAACACAGAATTTCTTGCTTAGAGGCAGGGGCACTACCCATAGTGCCACAAGACCTCCAGCCTAAAAATGTGGCCTGAATAGCTGAATATACAATCTGCATATTACATAAAGTCATGTAAGATTAGGACCAGGTCCCCTTTAAGGCAGAACATTCTTGAGAATCAGAAGAAATGCAGCCACACAAAGGGTGTAGAAGGTGGGAGCTGGTCACTCCATAACTTGGATTGTTTTCTCACACCAGAGAGTGCACTGGGAGGTAGTCAGAGCCTGGGAATCAGGTTGAATCATTTCATGGCATTTAATATAAATGGAAGACCAAATCAGTCACTGCAGTAAAGTTTGTTGTTATAACAAACCATTTGTATCATCCATGGCCAATTAAGGAAGTCAAGGATAGTATTAAATTGAAAAACAAGTCAAACTCAGCAAAGATTAGTGGTAGGCCAGGAAATTGGATAGATGTTAAGAACCAGCAAAGAATGAGTAAAAACATAACAAAGAGGTAGAAAGCAGAGTATGAGAGAAAGCTAGCTAGTAATATAAAAACAGATAGTAAGAGTTTCTACAAGTATTTAAATAGGAAAAGAATAATTAAAGTTAGTGTTGGATTTCTAGACAATGAGGCTGCAGAACTGAAAATGGAAACATGGAAGTGGCGGTGTCATTGAACAGGTGTTTTGTGTCTTCACAGTAGAAGATTTAGGAAACTTTACAAAGATAATTGAAAACAGGAGGTGATAGGGAAGAATGAACTTATGATTTTTTTTTCTCAGAATCACTCACACAAATCAAATGGGACTTGACTCCTTAAGGATATTTTTGTTCATTTTATGTTCATGAAGACAAGCAATGTTAATGTTGGAGAAAGAACAGTTCCATTTTGAGACTGCTATGACAGCATCAAGCTTGTCTGGGTAATTACTTTTCCACTGCACCCAGCAGCCCTGCTGTACTTCACCCAAATAGCTCAGGCAGAGTAACAGCAGGCTGCATTGTGGACCCATTAGAGTTGATTCTGATCCACTCCTCGCCTGTGTCCTTGATATATCTTTATACAACTTCACTGGAACGCCAGTTCCGCTGAGTCCAACTCTACTATCCATAAGGTCACCCTGGTTAATTTGTGCGAACACAGCCACAGCCAATCAAACAAACATTTGACCTTTTTAACCTGCATGGCCTAGTACCAAATTCTATATCAACTAGTAGCAATTTGTTTCCTGTTGCAAATAATTGTCCGATACAGATCATTCTATAGTCAGAAGTAACTGGAGTCTGTTTAATTAGTTGCTGCTGTGCTTGTTGATTTGATCCTTATTTCTTTCCACTTTCTTTTGTCCCAGCCGCAAACATTCTTTCCTTCATTAGAAACGAAATACATAATTTTCTGAAAAATAATTTTAAGAATAAAAGTAAGTTCCGAGTTTTCCCTTTCTCCTTTTTACAAAAATATCATTGAAAACAGATTTTTAAACATTTTTAGTCGTTAATTTGTGGAGTTTTTATTTTGATAAATGTTTCCTGCAGAGAGGACCACCATCACAGCTGTGGTGAGGCGATATGCACAGCTCACTCAGGCATCTGCGACACCAGGTCTGTGCTTGTTCAGATCTTATTGTTCTTTAGGGTCTAGCTGAAGGCTTATAAAGTGTAAAATTATTATTTTTTGGGACCGTGTAATGATGTTGAGGGTCAGAGCACAACCAATCAGAGCCACGGAGTGAAGACATCTCCTTGCAATGGAAGTGGGAATACAGAAGGAGAGAGTCTGTTTCTGCTGCCAGTTGACTGTCTGAAGTTCCAATTGACAGTGTTTTAGGAGTGGTTCATCTGCCTGGCAAACTACACATTAAGTATATTTTTTTAGTAGAAAATTCTACATAAAGTAGTTAAGTTTGCACAGTGCTTAGCACTGCTGCCTCACAGCGCCAAGGACCCGGGTTCAATTCCGGCCTCGGGTGACTGTGTGAAATTTGCATGTTCTCCCCATGTCTGCGTGGGTTTCCTCCTGGTGCTCCGGTTTCCTCCCACAGTCCAAAAATGTGCAGATTGGGTGAATTGGCCAAGCTAAATTTTCCCTCAGTGTACCTGAACAGGCGCCGGAGTGTGACGATTAGGGGATATTCACAGTACCTTCATCACAGTGTGAATGTAAGCCTACTTGTGACTAATAAATAAACTTTAAGTTTTTATGAGTTGCATCACTTGGCTTTGCACTTTGATGTCCACACACACAATTAACATGTTTAATCCAAGCCTACTCTGCTCACCGAATTTACGCAGAAACCACTCCAAGTTTCCAAACCCAACCGAAGTATCCTATCAACATAACCTAACCAAATCCTATCGCTTTCCTCACCTAAGCAGAAGCTGCTATCAGGAAGAAGATGTTGAATGGAATCAATTATTTCTGCATGGGAAATGAGGAAGCATCTTAGACTAACACCTAGCTGCCCTTTTCTGCAGGGCATTGGCACTGACCACCAGTGCTGCCACCATCTCCCAAGCTGGGGAGGTGATGGCCTGGTGGTATTATAGGTGGACTATTAATCCAGAAACTCAGTTAAAGTTCTGGGGACTTAGGTTCGAATTCTGCCACGGCAGATGGCAGATTTTGAATTAAATAAAAAGTATCTGGAATTAAGAATCTACTGATGACCATCAAACCATTGTTGATTGTCAGAAAAACCCATCTGGTTCACTAATGTCCTTTAGAACATAGAACAAAGAAAACTACAGCACAGGAACAGGCCCTTCAGCCCTCCAAACCTGCACCAACCATGCTGCCCGACTGAAATAAAACATCCTACCCTTCCGCGGATCATATCCCTCCAGTCCCATCCTATTCATGTATTTGTCAAGATGCCCCTTAAAAGTCACGATCGTATCTGCTTCCACTACTCCCCCAGCAGCGAGTTCCAGCACCCACCACCCTCTGTGTAAAAAAACTTGCCCCATACATCTCCTTTAAACCTTGCCCCTCGCACCTTAAACCTATGCCCCCTAGTAATTGACTCTTCTACCCTGGGAAAAAGCTTCTGATTATCCACTCTGTCCATGCCCCTCATAATCTTGTAGACTTCTATCAGGTTGCCCCTCGACCTCCATTGTTACAGTGAGAACAAACCAAGTTTCTCCAACCCCTCCTCATAGCTAATGCCCTCCATATCAGGCAACATCCTGGTAAATCTTTTCTGTACCCTCTCCAAAGGCTCCACATCCTTCTGGTAGTGTAGCAACCAGAATTGAACACTGTATTCCAAGTGCGGCCTAAGGTTCTATAAAGTTGCAACATAACTTGCCAATTTTTAAACTCAGTGCCCCGGCCGATGAAGGCAAGCATGCCTTTCGCCTTTTTGACTACCTTCTCCACCTGCGTTGCCACTTTCAGTGACCTGTGTACCTGTATACCCAAATCCCTCTGCCTATCAATACTCTTAAGGGTTCTGCCATTTACTGTATATTTCCTGTCTGTATTAGACCTTCCAAAATGCATAGGCTCGCATTTGTCCTGATTAAATTCTATCTGCCATCTCTCTGCCCAAGTCTCCAATCGATCTATATCCTGCTGTATCCTCTGATGGCTCTCATCGCTATCCGCAAATCCACCAACCTTTGTGTTGTCCGCAAACTTACTCATCAAACCAGTTACATTTTCCTCCAAAGCATTTATATATATTACAAACAGCAAAGGTCCCAGCACTGATCCCTGAGGAATGCCACTTGTCACAGCCTTCCATTCAGAAAGGCATCCTTCCACTGCTACCCTCTGTCTTCTATGACCAAGCCAGTTTTGTATCCACCTTGCCAGCTCGCCTCTGATCCCATGTGACTTCACCTTCTGCACCAGTCTGCCATGAGGGACCTTGTCAAAGGCCTTACTGAAATCCATGTAGACAACATCCACTGCCCTACCCTAATCAATCATTTTCATCACTTCCTCGAAAAACTCAATCAAGTTAATGAGACACGACCTCCCCTTCACAAAACCATGTTGCCTCTCACTAACACGTCCACCTATTTCCAAATGACAGTAAATCCTGTTTTGAAGAATCCTCTCCAATAATTTCCCTACCACTGATATAAGGTTCACTGGCCTGTAATTATCTGTATTTTTCTTGCTATCCTTCTTAAACAAAGGAACAACATTGGCTATTCTCCAATCCTCTGGGACCTCCCCTATAGCCATTGAGGATACAAAGATTTCTCTCAAAGCCCCAGCAATTTCCTCTCTTGTCTCTCAGTATTTTGGGGTATATCCCATCAGGCCTTGGGGACTTCTCTACTTTAATGTTTCTCAAGATCCCCAATACCTTCTTCTTTTTGATCTCAACATGACTCAAACTATCTACACACCCTTTCCCAGACTCATCACCCACCAATTCCTTCTCTTTGGTGAATACTGACACAAAGTACTCATTTAATACCTCACCCATTTCCTCTGGCTCCATCATAGATACCCTCCCCTGTCCTGGAGTGGGCCAACCCTCTCCCTGGCTACCCTCTTGCTCTTTATAAATGTATAAAAAGCCTTGGGATTTTCCTTAATCCTGCTGATCAATGACTTTTTGTGACCCCTTTTAGAGCTCCTTACTCCTTGCTGAAGTTTCTTTCTACGTTCCTTGTATTCCACACTTGCTTCATGTGTTCCCAGCCTCCTAGCCTTGACAAATGCTTCCCTTACAGGAATGTGCCGGTCCTGAATTCCTATCAACTTACACTTGAAAACCTCTCACATGCCAGATGTTGATTTGCCCTCAGACTATCTGACCCCATTCTTCAGTTCCTGCCTAATATTGTTGTAATTAGCCTTCCCCCATTTAGCACCTTAACATGAGGACTACACTTACCTTTATCCATCAGTACCTTAAAGCTTACTGAATTGTGGCCCCTGTTCCCGAACTGCTCCCCTCCTGAAACATTGACCACCTGGCCAGGCTCATTCCCTATCCAGGTCCAATACGGCCCTTTCCCTAGTTGGACTATCTACATACTGTTTCAAGAAGCCCTCCTGGATGCTCCTTACAAACTCTGCCCCATCCTCGCCCCTAGCACTAAGTGAGTCCCAGTCAATATAGGGAAAGTTAAAATCTCCCACCAAAACAACCCTGTTACTTTTACACCTTGCCAGAATCTGCCTACATATCTATTTCTCTATCTTTGGCTGGCTGTTGGACAACCAATAGTAAGCCACCAACATTGTGACTACACCCTTTCTATTCCTGAGCTCCAACCATATTGCCTCGCTGTATGAGCCCTCTGAGGTGTCCTCCCACAGTACAGCTGTGATATTCTCCTTAACCAGTAGTGCAACTCCCCCACACCTTTTACATCCCCCTCTATCCTCTGTATCATACAGATATGAAACATCTGTATCCTGGAACGTTAAGCTGCCAATCCTGTCCTTCCATTAACCAAGTCTCTGTAATAGCAACAACATCATAGTTCCAAGTACTAATCCAAGCTCTAAGTTCATCTACCTGACCTGTTATACTTCTTGCATCGAAACAAATGCACTTCAGTCCACCAGACCCTCTTTGATTAGCAACCATACCCTGCCTGCTCTTTCTCTGAGTCTTACTGGCCCTACTCTCTGGTTCCCCTTCAGTTAATTCACCTTTACTTTTGTTCCCACCCACCTGCCAAACTAGTTTAAATTCTCCCTTGTGACACTAGCAAACCTCCCGGGCCAGACCATTTATGCCCTTCCAGTTTAGATGCAACCCGTCCTTCTTGTACAGGTCCCATCTGCCCCGGAAGAGATCCCAATGGTCTAAATATCTGATACCCTCCCTCCTACATTAGCCACGTTAAGCTGTACTATTTTCCTATTTCTAGCCTCACTGGCACATGGTACAGGGAGTAACCCTGTGATTACAACCCTAGAGGTCCTGCTTTTTAACTTTCTACCTAACTCCCTAAACTGCTGCTGCAGGACCTCATCACTCTTCCTACCTATGTCATTAGTACCAATATGTACCACAACCTCTGGCTGTTCACCCTCTCCCTTCAGAATGCTTTCTGCTCATTCAGAGACATCCCGGACTCTGGCACCAGGACGGCAACATACCATCCTGGAGTCTCTTTCACATCCACAGAAGCGCCTATCTGCACCCCTCACTATAGAGTTCCCTATAACTATTGTTCTAGTGCTCTTTGTCCCACCCTGATTAACACAGAGCCAGCCGTGATGCCACTGCTCTGGTTGCTGCTGCTTTAGGGAAGAAACTCTGCCGTCCTTACCTGGTCTGGCCTACATGTGACTCCAGAGCCACAGCAATGCAGTTGACTCTCAGCTACTCTCTAAGGGATACCAGGGATGGGCAATAAATGCTGGACAGCCAGCGGTGCCCATGTCCCATGAATGAATAGAAAAAAGCCATCCAGTGCTGCAAGAAGATGAATGATCTTCTCCATCTGTCGGTGGGGGGGGGGGGGGGGGGGGGGGGGGGGGCGGGGGGGGGCGGGGGGGGATGGTGGGTGATAAATCAGTTTTCTCATCACTCACAATCCACACACTCTCACAGTTCCATCACACATCTACAAGGATCTCACTCAACATCAACTCAAGGAACACCATCACTAACTCTCCCATCCAGGCCCTATCTCCGTAACCCCTCATATTTACCCTACTAATCCCCCTGATACTGAGGGGCAATTTATCTTGGCCATGCAACCTAACCTTTGGAGTGTGGGAGGAAGCTAGAGCACCCAGAGAAAGCCCACACAGACATGCAGAGAATGGGCAAACCCCACAAAGACAATCACCCATGGCCGGAATTGAATCCGGGTCCCTGGCGCTGTGAGGCAGCAGCACTAACCATTGTGCCACCGAGCTGCTATTTTACACATTTTGATTGCAGCAGTTAAAATCAAGTTTTCTGCAATTGTCCGAGGCTTTTTGATCTGCACAATCTGTTGTTAGCTCATCTCCAAAGATGCTCTTTGAGCTTGATCAGAGATGGTTATGGCTCTCTTAAATTTAGATTGTTGATGCGAAAGCTTCTCTTTCCTAGGTTTGATTTTTGTTTCCCAATATATTCTTTGTGAATGGTTTCCAGCTGTTGCTTAAGATAATTTGGCATCATGCTTTCGTTGGCAGCACTTTTAGGCAAATGAGGCATTTTGATCTTTCTTCCAAATGTCTGAAATACTCGTGAACCAGTATTAAAGGAAAGCATCATCATATTTATAAACTCACTTTCTAACTTCTTGTTTCTCATTTGCAGAAGAGTCAGAAAGCTTGCTGCTTGTGATGCAAACTCTGCTAAAATAAATTGTCTAAACCGTGAGCTGCAAGTAATTATTAAATCACTGTCAATCTACTCAGCTGCAGATCAAAGAAGCACTATGCCAATGAGTGTTTGTGAGTTCTACATGGACAGTGGCTACTTCCTGGCCTCACCTTCTCATCACAACCCTCCAATCGCAGCGTGTCCTCCCTTCCCCACTTACCTGCTCCTCTAATCAGGATTCCCGTTGAGGCTGCCCATGGGAAACTTGGTCACATCCCTTCGGTGAGGTGGGAAAAAATAATTGGGAGCTTTCATCATGGGACATCAGAGCCTGTCCCAGGATATGATCTCCTCTCCATAGCCACTATTGCAGTCTCAGATAATCCGACCCCAAGGCTTTGTCCCACATCCCCACTGAGAGTCCCACTGTTTGGGAAGGCCTACCCTATAGCACCAGCGAAGGCCCTTAGAAAGATTATTGGGCACTGTCTCACACAGGCTCAGGGTTGCAGACTAGGGAATAAAACAATATTCTTTAAAACTCACAAAAATATACTCTAACTTTAATATAATTACCAAAAAACATTGTGGCAATACATTATCATTATCATGCGCCCTTGTAAACATGATGTAGCATGTGCTTTGTAGGTATGAATAATATGAATGTATGAATGTTCTTGCAATTCTCCACAACAGTATATTTTCTTCTTTAGGTCAACAGTGTGTCTGTGCAAATAATAGTAAGTAATCAAAATATATTAATTTGTAACTATCTAAATCCTCCTCTTACTATCTAAACCGAACCAGAACCCAATCTAACCAATGTAATGTAATCTAACCAAAACCTACAGCTTGACCTCTTTAACCCGGGATCACGCTAACAAACAAATTTACCATAAATTCTCTGTTGCCATCCTAACCTCTGTTTTCCTCACATAAGGAATGCTTTAGAAATACCTTGTTTAACATCAGCACCTTCATTCATTCTAACCTATCCAGCCTCATGCTAATCTACCTAAAAACCTTTCCTCATTGTAACCCAGCCAGAACCAATGCTTGCTGGCCAACACTGTTCAGAACGGAATCTGACATCTGGGCACAGTATTTTTAAATATACAATTAACAGCGGAAATTACTTGTGCATTTTGATTATTTGTAAATGCAATTAGTCTTTTCCAAATTTCTTGTGACAAATCCTGTGAGGACTGTTGGATCTTCAAAATGTACGAATGCAGCCTAAAGTTCTTTTTTGCCTTTAACAGTACGTTTAATTCACTGTGGTACCTGTGAGACGAGGGATCTGGCCTGTCCATCTGAAAGTAAGTCTGTTCAAAGAAATACTTCAAACACAACACAAAACTTTTAGTTCAGCTGTATCCTCCAAAGCTCTGACTTTGTTATTTCTTTCTCTGTAGCAGGGGGATGATGGCATAGTGGTAACATCACTGGACTAGCAATCTAGATGCCCAGGCTGATCCACTGAGAAAATGGGTTCAAATCCCAGCTTGTCTAATTCCATTAATAAAGTCTGGAATTGAAAGTTAGTCTCAGTAATAGTGACCATGGAGCTATTATCAATTGTCATAAAAACTATCTGCATCATTGATCTCCTTCAGGGAAGGAAATCTGCCATCCTTACCTGGTCTGGTCCACATGTGACTCCAGACACACAGCAATGTGGTTGACTTGTAAATATCCTTGGAAATGATGTAGCAAGTCACTCAATTCAAGGGCAATTAGGGATGGACAACAAATGTTGGCCTTGCCAGCAGGACGCACATTCATGAAAAGATCATTTTAAAAAATAATGTTTTATTAATCTCTTTGTCTTCTTGTAATTCTATTTTCTTGTAATCAGCTCTATACCCCTCACTGGGTGATGTGTTCTTTGTTGGCATCAGGGCAATAACATCTTGTAATTCAATGTGTTTGGAAAATAAAGATAGCTTTAAGGGATTTATATTTGTATTGGTAAACATTATAAATAAGTATGGTTTTAAGTGGGTTTAATTTAATGTTTCTGTGTAAGGAAGGGTAACCCTATAGTTAGATTCATGCTAGACAAAGGTGGTTGTATGTGTGGAGGTTAGTTCAGTTCCAACTATGCTTCTATTATGCTTAGAAAGGTTTATACAGTAAGGAGTCTAACAACACCAGGTTAAAGTCCAACAGGTTTATTTGGTAGCAAACGCCACTATCAAAGTTTGCTACCAAATAAACCTGTTGGACTTTAACCTGTGTTGTTAGACTCTTTACTGTGTTTACCCCAGTCCAACGCCGGCATTTCCACATCATGACTAGAAAGGTTTATGACATGAAAAGTAAATAAGCTAGCAGAAATGTGTGAGCATTACTAAGTAACTGGGGACACTTTTAAGGTAGAAAGGCTTTTTGAATTTAGTTCTAGCTTAATTTATTTACAGTTGAAGATAGTAAACCAGGGAGGGAATATCTCTCAACCCTGCCAGGAAAAAACGAGCTGGACAGGATAAGGGAGCTGCAGAGGGGCAGCCTCCCCAAAAGAAACTAATACAGTCCAGATAACCAGAGTAATACCACAGGGGGACTCTTTAGTATGTATGCAGAATGACTCATGTAATGAGTGAAACCCACATCACCTATTCAGTTAATTCAGGTTGTTTACCATGCATTTTTGAAATATTATTTTGAAAATTAGTCTAAATTTGTGCAAGATTCCTAACTTTGGCACATGATCAAAGAGAAACAAAGCTTCAGGTGAAAGATATATGGCAAGCCTGTCCCACCGTTTTCATCAATGGTATCTAGGCATCACTGGCAAAGCTAGCATTAATTTTCCCTCCCTTGAGAAAATGGTAACGAGCTGCCTTCTTGAACCACTGCAGTCTGTGATGTAGGTGCGTCCACAATGCTGTTAGGGTGGGAGTTTGAGGATTTTGAGCCGATGATAATGAAAGAATGATGATATGGCTCCAAGTGCAGATAGTGGTGTGGTTGGAAGGGGCAACCTGGAGGTGATAGTGATCCCACACGCCTGCTTCACTTGTCCCTCTAGGTGATTGAGGCTGCAGTTTCGAAAGGTGCTGTTGAAGAAGTCTTGGCAAGTTGCTGCATTGCATCCTCTTGTTGGTCCTTAGTGAGGTTAGTGACGGAGGGGGTGAATGTTTAATGTGTGAATGGGATGCCAATCAGACAGGCTGCTTTGTCCTGAATTGTGTTGATTTTCTTTAGAATTGTTGGAGCAGCGTTCATCCAGGCAACTATTCAGTCATGCCTAATTTGAACCTTGTTCATGGGCTAAAAGCTTTGAGGAGTCAGGAGGTGTGCCACACTACAGAATACCAAACTTCAGACTTGCTCTTGTAGCTAAACACTTATGTGGCTGGTCTAGCTATGTTTCTGGTCAATGGTAACCCCAGATGTTAATGGTAGGGGATTTGGCAATGACAGTGCTACTGAATGTTAAAGGAAAGTCATTACCTGGAACTTAAGCAGTGTAAATGTTACTGGCCACCTAATAGCTCAAGCCGGAATGTTTCCAGGTTTTGCAGCATGTGTATGCATGGTATGGGGGGTGCGATGGGTGGGTTGGTGGGAGCATGTGTTCTTGGAATGTTTCAGTATTTGAAGAGTTGCGAATGGAACCAATGTGCAGTCATCAGTGAACACCCCCACCTCCGACCTTAAGAAAGGTTAGAGATGAAGCAGCTAAAAGTGGTTGGGCCATGACATGATTGACCTTGAACAACTACAAACACCTTTCTTTGTGCTAGGTATGACTCTAGATAGTGAAGACTGCCAACCCACCCATCGCACCCCCATACCCAACCCCTCACATCTCCCCAACCACTTTCCACAACCCCATTGACATCAGGATTGCTGGATGCCGCAGTCAGTCAAAAGCTGCCTTGGTGTCACCCCCATCTCACCTTTGGAACTCAGCTTTTTTGTCCATGTTTGGACTGAAATGAGGTCTGGAGCTAAATCGTCCTGGTGGAACCCAAATTGAGCATCAGTAAGAAGATTATTAGTGAGAAAGTACCACTTGATAGCACTGTTGATAATTCTTTCCATTACTTTGCTGATGATTCACATGAGATGGCCTGTCTGAATTTGTCATGCTTTTTGTGATTTATCTCTGCAATTTTCCACTTTATCAGGTAGATATCAGTGTTGTAGCTGTAACAGCTGTACTGGGACAGCTTGTTTTGTGAAAAGTTGCCTGATTACAGCAGGTTTAGCAATGCTCTGGCATTATGGATGGTTGCATTGACCGTAGGTTAAGAAAGAAGTGAACAGCCACGAAGTGCACATCTGTCAACATTGGATGAGGGCTGAATCATGCTGAGGTCTGATGCATTTGGTGATCAGTTAGTTGATCAGTGGTGATCAGTCAACATGTATTGTGCAGGGATATGGGGGAAAGGCAGGGAATGGCACTAAGCCATGATGCCCATTTGGGGAGTCGGTGCAGACACAATGGGCCAAATGGTCTCCTTCTGCACTGTAACAATTTTGTGATTCTGTCAAGGTTTATACATAAACAACGTGTATGGGAGACCTGCTGGACCAGTTCCAGTAGAACTATAGCACAACACGGAGTCAAACCCTTCAGGAGAGAAATGGCAAGGAAGGAATTGGCAAAGACAATTGATAAGAGTAGAGTATTTCAAAGCAGTAAGAGCAGATGCTTGCGTGTTCATTGAAAATCCATCCCCTCAGTCACTGAAATACACAGGAAAAAGGAGAAATCCACAGTATAATAAATTTTAGCTTGTTCAAGAATTCTCATTGTCCACGATGAAAATAAATAGGGATGTACAAATGGGTGAAGAAACCAGATTAGAAGCAAAATTATTCATCTTAATCTTCATTATTTCAGGATTGTACTCTGTTTAGGTCTACACACTGATGGAGTATTGTAGCTTTGTTTGCAAGGCTAAAATTGTTTCAAAGTCTAATGAATCTGATTACCATGTGTCCCAGTGGACTGAATAAGAATATTCAATAGTGTAGCAGAGTTCACTCTTTCCAAGATTTGAGACTGATCCATCAGTCCTCTGCAAGATTAGATTAGAAAGTGACATAAGTGAAGCTGGCTTACAAGCTGGATCCTTCTGGAACACGACATCTGCAACAGATGCACCACAGTCATGTGTCAATGTGCGTAGGTCGTAAAGAAGACTAAATGACAATGCTTCACGCTCCATTTCTCCTGTTTGTCAAGCCCTTGCCAACATTGTTTTTAGGCTCTCTCCCTTTGAGGAGACATATTGGTGTAGACTTAAGCATGATCATATGAACATGAACACGTATTTGAGCATCTATTGAAAATCACCAATTTATTTATTAGTGCCCCAATTCAAAATATTTCTGGCGTCAACACACCAGAACAAAATTTGTGAGACAGCCCTCAGCACATTTGTTTCCAGATTCATCTATTTCTGCGTCACCCAACATGCAAAAATAAAAGCAAATCTTACATGCAGTGGTCATTGTGACAACAAAGTGACAGACATATTTAAATATTCCTGCAGTTGTTACAAGATGGAAATATTTTATTTTGTAAGTGTGACAGTCATTTTGCTCTTGATGTAACAGCTATGTACCCTTGTAATTCCCTCATAGCACATCACAGAACAAAGCGAGGAATATATTTTAAAGTTGGAAAAATTAAATTCAACATGCTCTCACAATCCTCCAAAATTGCAATGCCTCGGTCAGTGCTGTACTCGATCCCTGCTGTCATTGCCATTGTTGGTTTTCTGTGTTTCATTACGTAAGTAATATACCAATCCTTTATAGTTCAACCTATTGAGTGTGAGATATTTTCTTTGCTTATACAGTAAAGTCCAGCATTTGCAAGGGTTACAGTTCTGCAATATCTTGCAAAAATCAAAACTGCGAATGATGAACTTGCTTTTCAATGGGTGTTAATTAGAGCAATGTGAGGGCAGCATTCGTTTGTGCAGTTACTGTACAGCAAATTGTGGACCTGTACCTACATACCACAGACAGGGGGCGTCTCTGAGCAGTACAAGATATGCATTCAAAGTTTTTAATAGGATCAATAGAAACATAGAAAATAGGAGCAGGATTAGGCCATTTGGCCCCTCAAGTGTGCTCCGCCATTCAGTACGATCAAAGCTGATCCTCTGGGCGGGATTTTACGGCCTTGCTCAACCCAAGACCGGAAAGTCCCACCTGAGGTCAACGGACATTTCCATTGTCCGCCCCTCGCCTGATCCGATTCCGTGGTGGGTGGGGTGGTAGAATTCTGGCGTCTGTCTCAACACCAAACTCCCGCTCTCTCCCCATACTCCATAACGCCTTTAGTATCTAGAAATCTATCTATTTCCTTCTTAAATATATTTGGTGACTTGGCCTCCACAGACACCTGTGGTCGGGAATTCTACAAGTTCACCAACCTCTGAGTGGACAAATTTCTCCTCATTTCAGTCCTAAGTGGCCTAGCCCATATCATGTAACTGTGACCCCTTGTTCTAAACTCCCCCAGCCAGGAGGAACATCATCCCTGCATCCAGTCTGTCCTGCTCTCTCTGAATTTCAATGAGATCCCCTCTTATTCTTCTAAACCCCAGTGAATACAGGTCCAGTCGACCTAACTTATCCTCATACGACAATCCTGCCATACCAGGAATTGCCTGGTGAATGTTTGCTGCACTCTCTCTATGGCAATTATATCCTTTCTTAGGTAAGGAACCCAAAACTGTATACAATACACCAAGTGTAATCTCACCAAGGCCGTGTACAGCTGCATTGAGCCATACTTGCTCCACTCAAATCCTCTTGCAATGTAGGCCAACATACCATTTGCCTTCTTATCTGTTTGCTGTACCTGCATGCCAGCTTTCTGTGACTGGTGCACAAGAACACCCAGGTCACTTTGTACATCAACATTTCTCAGTCTATCACTATTTAAATAATACTCTGCCATTCTGTTTCTCCATCTGAAGTGGATAACTCATCAACAATTTTCATTTATGGAAA